>NW_013953101.1:65813-69226 GCF_001266775.1 Austrofundulus limnaeus | reverse complement strand
CTTGTAAACAGGAGCAATTGACACTAGTTTGACTAAGGCTGCACTTTTTTGCGCAGGAGACCTTGGCCTCTACATCCCCCGCTCCCCTGCTGTGAGCCACATTGTGTCTATTAATGCGCTAAACAGTCAGTCACACCTAGAGCCACACCTAACCCTAATCACAGCTCACCTACATATCCCTCTTTTGGCCCAAAACTGTGCTCCTACCCCCCCCCCCCAATTTGTAAATTTTCTAAACTGTCCCCAAAACTGTGCCCCTACATACCCACCTTTGGCCCAAAACTGTGCCCCTACAAATCCCCCCTTTGCACACTTTTGTGCTCCTAGTCAGTTCTGACCGATTTGATTTATTAATTGAAAACAAAAAGACAAAACCTTACTAAACACATAAGACTTGAATCAGATGCTATATAATTTTTTTACTGTAGCTCTGAAAATAGTGGCATCCAGTTGTGTTCTTTGCAACACACCACATCTTCAGAGCAAAATCTTGTAAACAGGAGCCCTTGAGAAACAGAGTGAGAATATTATCAGGCGTGGTGGGTGTGTCTGGATTAGCTGCAGCCATATGAACAACAAAAGGCAACAAATAGCCCTCATATTACTTATTTTCAAAACAAAAGCAACCGTTCACAGCTGATTTAGAATGTGTGCTATAATCCTTGAGCTCAATCGATCCCTCTCTGGGTTCCAAAGTCGGAAATATTAAATGACCCTTCTCTGGGACTTCTAGTGTTAATCTCTCTTCTCTACATGTTTATTGTAATTATTTCAATCAATAACATGTTTTTTCTTTGTCTTTTTTCCAGAAGAAGGTGCACCTGGACCAGTTCTTCTGTGTTTGGCTGAGTCTCTTTCCTGTCCCCGAACCAGCCGGTCGAGGCAGATGGCCGCCTGTCCTGAGCCTGGTTCTGCTGGAGGTTTTTTCCTGTTAAGAGGGAGTTTTTCTTCTCCACCGTTTGCTCAGGATGGGAGACTGTGATGAAGTGATTCAACGCRGYCTGCTGGCTTCTTCTTTAGATTGTTCTTTTTTATGTACAGTGCCCTGAGACAACATATGCTGTGACTTGGCTCTATAGAAATAAACTGAACTGAATTGAATTTAACGTGTTGCTGTGTTAAAAAAATCYGTCAGAATCATCAGTGCAGACTCAWYAGAAATACAKTTTAGCTTGAACCTAATGGCTGAAGAAAGAGGAGAAATTGGTTTGGTTGCAGATATTATTGTTATACCTTTTTAATAAAATGCTGGACATCATGAAGTAACAATAACTGACYAACCCAATGTTTTAGCTCTATGGCAAAAGAAAATAAGACTTATAGTTGAAATTGAAAGACACCAGTTTTGAGCTGTATGCCAAAGTAATTAAATAATTCTTGAGGAAAGAAAAGAGGATGTATTGTGTATTCAATCAAAAGATTTAATGAATAAAATGTATTTTTTATTTTGGATCTGCTTTTTGTGCTCAAGTTTTTAAGGGTACAGCTCAAAATGTTTTAGGACTTAAAATTCATTAATATGGTGTYGACCATATTTTTGCTGATAATTAAAGTTAATGTGTTATTGGTGTTTGATGTGTTCATTTTCATTTTCACCACATCTGTGGAAAAACCTGCCTTTCTTGTTGAGATTAGCAGCGTAGAGTCAGATGTTTAACACCTGTCACAGGTTCCACTGCAGTATTTTTATTTTATTTCTTTATTTTAATGTAGTATATCCCCCATCCCTTTTATTTATTATTTATTTTCCCTCTCTCATTTTTCACAGCAGGATATTGATCCACTTTAAGCAGATCACTATATTTCAYGTGTTTCTGACATCACAGGGCTTCTTATTTCTGCTGGTTGTGTGTAGAAGCTTCAGCCTCAGTGTGACACCAACAGCAGCACTGAACTGACAAAAAATGTCAATATTCACAGAAATAATCCTGAATGAATTTGATGTAATGGCAGCAAATGAACGTCAACATGATTCGTTTTGTTACTTCAGAGGATACGGCTCATACGAGCTGTTTGGAGTGTCACATTGCAGTTGCATCATGTTTATGAAACAGAATAAATCTGCAGGCTGCTTGAAAATCCCAACTAATGAGCAAGTATTCAATAAATATGCTTTCCTTATTTAATCTTGTAAATGAAATATACAGTTTTTTTATGTTTTTATCATATAATCCGTTCATGTGGGTTGTGTTGAGTAAAAATAAAAGTCAGCCTCTGCCGTGGTTTTTGATTCCACACTTCAAAGCAAGAGACTGCACTTAGACTCCTCATAAAAAGAGCCCGTCCTGACTTATTACTGYAAATCTAAACTTTCCATGTTTTTTTATCTGCCTGTAGTCATTAAACTCTATTCTTGTGTATTACACAGGTCCCTCACAGCCAATTCTGCTTATTTACTCARCTCTCTAGCAAAAATAAAGTAAACAAGCTGTACACCGATGCCCCCCATCGCTGAAGAGTTTGAATAGTAAATGTTTTGAGAGGAGTGTTTTTTTAGCTGGGATTGGCAGGGAATGCAGGAAAGCCCTAATGTTTTTGRTACAAGATATTCAAGTGAAGTTACACTGTGTGTAAGCAGAAGCTTTGTCTGTGATCAGTGGAAGCAATTTTATCCAACGCCAGTGGTGGAGCCAGGGAGTTGCTGTTGGTGGTCTTGGCCACTTTAGATTAAACTTTGGCCACCCCACTGGCCACCACAATTGTTTGAAGAAACAATAGTTTAATGCAAATTACAAAGCATAACACATATTGCATTTTGGCATTGTAGGTACTGGCCCCAGTCAGTCTGGCCTTAATCTACCTTTTGAGCAGAATGGTGCCTCAATATGGATGGGATTAAAAATATTAAAAACCTGCACATCTTATTTTGTTTCATATGTGTCACATCAAAAGAAAAGTACAGAAGAATGTATTGGACAATCCAGCTGTATGACACTGAAGATGAGAGGGCAAGATGACAAAGAACGATAAGCTAATTGTAACTAATGTTAGCTTCTACAGATGTGTAGTTAAATCTGTGTGAAAAAAAATGTTACAGTTGCTGCAAACGATTCAAGTAAAGTTCATCTCATTTGTGTTAGGTAACCTCCCAGGTCAGTGAGCCAATCAATGAGCAGCAGTAGCTGATGTTATATGACGCTGAACAAGCCAGCCGAGTGGAACCACAGGTCTTGTGGTTCCAGAAATCAGGGTAGAATTGGGCCATAAAGGCTTATGCAAACACGCTGAACCAAGGTTTGAACCTATGGCTGGTCCGGGCCAAGTCTTTCAGTAAAAAAAGGTGAAAGGCATTTCCTCAAATGATCAGGGTGGCTAGTATATACAGTATTTATATGATTGTGGCCATTTTGAATTTTGTTCTGGAAGCTCAATTTTTCAATAGTGACGTTTCTTACATTTAGATGCAGCCACAC
>NW_013953101.1:61685-65659 GCF_001266775.1 Austrofundulus limnaeus | reverse complement strand
AAGTTCACCCAAAGTTCACCCAGTACCCACACTCAGCTGTGAAATTCTCTAGTGAGAGCTTGAGATCACAGTTCGAGGATGACAAGGCCACACCATCTGCAAACAGCAGAGATGGAATCCTGAGGTCAATGAACCAGACTCCCTCTGCCCCCTGGCTGAGCCAAGAAATTTTGCCCATGTCGAGTGAGTTATGAACAGAATCTGTGACAACGGGCAGCAATGGCAGATTCCAATTCCCACTCTGAAGGGGTCTGACTTACGGGATGTTTAGGGTTAGCATTGTGAACCAAACTCTTGCTCTGCTTAGTGAATGGCCGGTAACAACAGACCCACAATCCCACACTAATGTAGCACCCCWCAGAATGTACYATAAGGAACACTGTCAAATGGCTTCTCCAAGCCCACAAAACACAAGTAGACTGGATGAGCAAACTCCCATGACCCMTCAAGGACCCTAGTGAGGGTAAAAAGTTGGTCCAGTGTTTCACAGCCAGGAATGAACCTGCATTGTTCTTCCAGATCTGAGGGCTTGTTACCTCGTCCCCCCATGGCGGTAGAGACGGGACCAGTTCCTCACAGGCAGGTGAGGTCAAACTGGTCGTGTGTGGTTCAGGCGTCTGTGAAAAAAATATCTGCCTCGGAGAGAAGCAGACCAGAGAAACCTCTCCTTGCGGGCTGGGTACGTGGTCAGATCATTATGTGAGAAACTCGGAGCAGGAAAACCCAGGGCGCAGGAGAGGTTCAAAACGGTAACAAAAAACTTTATTATAAACAAAAAGGCTGACGATACAGCTCAAAAAACTCACAGACTCTGGAGGAACAGGTACGAGGACGACTGAACACAGGACGAAAGACATAATGATCCAACAAAACATGGAGGACAATATAAAGCAAACAAATTAAGAGTTAATGAGAAACACCTGGGGAGACACAAGGGGAATCAGGTGTGCACGGGCGGGGCTGGAGGCAAAACAGCAGGGAAAGGAAAACACAGGGGAAACAGAAAAACACTTAGAAAATGACAACAACAACACAGATCATGACAACATTGTGTTTTACTACATTTTCTTTCTTTCAGTAAGTGAGCTGGAAGATGTGGCTGTAAACTTGCACACGTTAGTTCAATGTTGCTTAGTTTTCTACATAACAAAAATAATAAAAAGAATTTGTTTACAGCCCCAATACCAGAGTTTGGCCATTTTTTCTAGTTGCAAAAACTCAAACTTGAAAAACTTTAAAGTGCAAATACTGTATGTCTATATTTAATGCAGGAACAATCACATTTCAAATATTTTACTTTAGCATTTATTTATTATGAGGAAATATTTTGTTGGTTTATTCATTCAGAATGACAGAAAAATATAAGACTGTAAAGCCCACCACTCCAGAGGAAGGACAAACATACTGTATATTCCCATCAGAACCACTAAGAGGCCTCTCTGCAGCCTGCAGATTGATCTAAGATGTTTTTAGCTTGCAGGGTCAGTGCTAATGGTGAAACAGAAAATAGAATTAGAACAACTAAGAGGATGGTGAGTAAAAATGAAGGGTCTAGTTTGAGTTGTGTAACAAAAACCTTTGAACAGTTTTGATGGAAAACAACTTGAGAAACAACATGAGARCCATGTTGAACTTTATTCAAATGCAGCTAAAGCCATATGTGGGTCTATTGCTTGTCCTGTTCAAATACAAAAATAGAAATTTGATACCAACATAATAGTTTAATCCAAAGGAATTAGACATCCCTTTTCTTAAGGGTTTCGGAACAACAAATCCCAGTGTGTCGGCCCATCCAACGTTCTCCCAGCAACAAAGAAACTCAAAAAATATTTCATAATACATGGTAACAAAAGATAAAGTTTTGTTTTGCTAAAAATAAAAGCAGATCACAGAGTACTGCTGGCCATGCTCCTGTAGTAACACTGATCAAGGTCGGTGTTTGTAATGAGTGCTTGCTCGCCAAAAGCTCAGGAAATGTTTTAGWGTAGGATAACAGCCAAGAAGAGGAGCTGTTCAATATTCAAATCTCTTCAAGTCTGCGTGATTTTTAAGGCTAGGGCTGTATGTCAATACTTGCCAAGGATTTCAGCTATTTYTGGCTCCCAGAAATAACACATTAAGCCTATTTTTGTAAAAAGGCTCTGAGGGCTTAGTTTAGATATTGTGATGGTCTGACTAATGCTAAAGCGTCACAGAACTACTTCTGTAGTAACACAAAGACGGTTTACAAAAGTGAATTTGATGCTGTTTTCACAATTTTCTTTAAGTTTAAATACAACTAAACCACACAATGTGATTGAAACTGATAGAGCTGCTACCAGAGTTGTATGGGTGCTTAGTGAATGTGGTCATGTTTATCATGTTCTAAAAACAGCCTGAGTGGAGTTCGCCATTCACACTGAATGACAACCTTACTACGACATAACAGATCAGGTGAAATGTGGATGATCTTTGCAGGGTTTTAGTTGTGTTTCAGTGATTATATGGAGGCAGCATACTGTGGCCATGGGCGGAATTTGGTGACAGCAGAATGAAGCATTTCAGTCCTAAAATGTTTAAGTGTGGATATTTTTTTATGAACAGTGCTGCTAAAAATTCCCACTCTGAACAYTTATGTTCAAATACTTTCTTGTGCTGTCCCGCCAACATAAATCTCTATATTGTTTATTCTGAAACTGCACACGGCTAGTCCCTTTAAAGTGCCTGTGATGTCAAATTTTTTGAGATGAACATAAATGCATTTTTGGAAAGACAACTTTRATAACATATTGCAAAATAAATTTCACGACACTGAGATGAACGGTTGTTGAGATATTTGCATGTGAAGTAACAGGAAGTGATGTCAAAGGGGAATGTCTGCACCTTAACTGAGCATTGCTACAGCGGCTAACAGCACAGACTGTAACAAAGAATCTGATGTTTCTTTAAATTATTTTGAGTCTCTATCAAAGAGAGATGAAGATTTATTTTTAATGAGTTCCCCTTTGATGTCATTTCCTGTTTTACTTTGACTGAGACAAATACAAAAGAAAGTAGGCCAGTTATGAGGCAAAATGGGTAAAATCATGTGTGTTAGGGCAATTTTCTTAAGTATAAAAATATTTTCTTCAGCTTTGTGTATTTGAAGTATGCATGCCACAGGCACTTTAAAGGGGCTTGTTTATGGCGAGCACACAGTGCTCACTGCTGGGTGGAGAGCATCAGCAAAGGCCCCAGGGAAGAACAGGTCTTCCACGTGGAAAAGGTTGTTTCTCATTATGGGGCTGCTAAAGTGCTGCTCAAGGCCTAGGAGCTGCCTCCAAGCAGCACAGCTTCATCTAACAAAAGGCAGAAGTTTGTTCTGCAAGGAAATCGTGATCTTCAGTTCCATCTCAACACTGTCATCAGGGTAAAGAGATGATGAATGCTGTATGAGGAAAAGAATTATAACATCCAACTGGGTTTGACTCTTGGCAGTGGAAGGAAGATTAGTGTCCTGCAAAATTAGTGTTAAAACGATCTTTCGTGACTGAGCAGAGCCGGTGAGTTAATGCATGAAAGGAAATCGAAGTTCAGTTTGAGTGACAGATTATTGAGTTTGAAAGTTTCTCAGAAGGTCAATTAATGAACATCATTTTGACAGCATATAACAGCATTTCACAGCACTGTTGTTGCAACAAAGTCCTTCCTTCCTTCCTTCCTTCCTTCCTTCCTTCCTCCATGAGTTTTTCTTGTGTTTCTGTGTTCACTCTCTGTTCCAGCTCCACCCACATTTACCTTATCCCTGTTGTTTCTTCCCCAATGTTCAATCAAGCGTTTCACAATTACGAATACCTCCTTGCCACAGCAAGTTTTGTTTTTGTTCGTTTGAAAAGAACTCTGGGTCTTCAGTAAGTAAAGTACCATCTTTCTTTCTTTCTTTCTTTCTTTCTTTCTTTCTTTCTTTCTTTCTTTCTTTCTTTCTTTCTTTCTTTCTTTCTTTCTTTCTTTCTTTC
>NW_013953101.1:56857-59244 GCF_001266775.1 Austrofundulus limnaeus | reverse complement strand
GCAGTGGAGTCTTGCGTGGTGAGCGTGCATACAGGCCATGGCGGTTGAATGCAATGATTATTGTTTTCCTTGAAACAATGGTACCTGCTAATTCCAGGTCTTTCTGAAGCTCTCCACAAGTGGTCCTTGGCTCTTGGACAACTCTTCTGATAATTTTTTTCAGAAATCTTGCATGGAGCACCTGGTCGTGGTCGGTTTATGGTGAAATAATGTTCTTTCCACTTCTGAATTATGGCCCCAACAGTGCTCACTGGAACCTTCAGAAGTTTAGACATTCTTCTGTAACTGATGCCATCATTATGCTTTGCAACAATAAGGTTGTGAAGGTCTTGAGAGAGCTCTTTACTTTTACCCGTTGATCACATGACAATCATATAACTTATTTATGGACAAACATGTCTGTGTTTCAGCCTTTTTTTTTTTTTTTACAGAAATGAAGGTTTTATTATGCAGAACTGCCAGCTAAGTGCCCCTTCTGGTGGGGGAACAGATTATTTTAGGGATACAGTAATTTGGCACAACCTGTTGAATAATATGAACAAACAAGACTCTTTTTTGTTTCTGTTTCAAATTAATTTTCATTTTTGTCATTCGAAAATGAAACAGAAATCATTTTTTAAATTTTACTCATCCTTTTTGACACTAAGAAAGGGAAATACATTGTGTTTTAATTTTAATTTCTGTATTTTAAAACAAAAATCAAAAGTCACTTCTTGTTTCTTGTTTTTTTTTTAATACCCGTTTCTAATAAATGACCAAAACTGACTATACAACAAAATCTGGGTCTGTTATGTTGTGGTTTTGCCACATTCAAGACTAATTGTTTCCAATAAAATATAATATCTACATCGGTTTTAATCTCACAGCAGTGCGTTCGCAGAAGAAACACATCTCACCAAGGGCATAAATAAAATGATCGGCCTTTTGGATCCACAGTGAGACCAGCTGCTGGTCTCTATGTGTCAGTTCATGATCTCCATCTGCGTCTCCGAGCTGAAAATAAAGCTTCATTTCACAGTGAAACTTTCCAACGTCCTGTGAGGTCATCACAAATAGAAATTCAGCTTCAACATCACTAATATGTAACACAGTACTCAAGCTACATTATTGAAAGTGTTTAAATGGTTTTATATTTTGTGCCGAAACTGGTTTCAGGTCTTGATTATTTCAGCAGATGTAGAGTGTGTTGTGCTCAACTATCATGTATTTACCTCAGTGCTGAAACATTTTGAAAGGTGTGTAATTTATTACTTTGATTTACTCTTAGTTCTGCGATGGCAACAAACAGAAGGTCCCACTAACAGATATTTAGTTTTTTTTAAGAATCTGTTGATTTTTTTTTTATTATAGGCAAGAGTAAAACAAACACAGTAGAGTAGGCTGCATAGAAAAACACTCAGGATTTGTGTTTAATTGTTCCCCTCTTTGGAATCTATCCCACACCTATTTATAATAAATTTCTAGCCCCCATTATGTTTCCTATAGAAAGGACCAAAATAAGAACAAATTATTTTTTTTTTTAGCTATGAACTTAAAACTTTGTTGCTCATTGTGGCAATTTCATGTTATAACGTCATCCCCTCATAAAAACCTGTCCAGAGTCTTACTTTGACTCATTCATGCACGTTTTTGAAACCCTGTAGTGTCCTGAGGCAGCCAGGCAGGAGAGCAAAAACCACAGGTTGGGCCTAGAACCAGCTTTTGTGATCAGCTCCTCCTCTGGGCTGTGTCTCCAAGCTGAGCTTCGTCATWACAGAGCACACCTCACCACCCTGCCCGTGACTCCTGCAGGCTATCAGCTGCAACAACTAGCAAACACCTGGTGAAACTGTGTCTGCTGAGCTCCCAGTACTTCTCAGTCGAGTTCTTTTTGGATTAAAAAATGTCTTTGAGGAAATGGATTTTCAGAGGCCAAGGAGACCACCTTTTTTTTTTAGGTTTCCTATGGATGAAACAGTTCATAAGAAATGGTTAACCCCACACAAAGAACAGTGTACAAATAACGCTGTATGAAGTGAGGTGAAAACAAATGGTGGCAGACTGCGCATCGCAGCGGAATGGAAACATATCTAGTGCACATTAGGGGTAAGACTTGTCCTGAAGAGCTGCTCTATGTTGAGCCATGTGTCTGGTGGAGAGGTTGCTTCAATTCTCCAACATGGAGCTTTAAACATTGTGCACTGAACTGCAGACACTTCTCTCAGCTTGGGTTTGAGGGTTCTGTCTTTGGGATGAAACAGCCTCTGTTCGAGGGTTTAAAATGAACTGAGAAGTGTTTGTATGAAATCCTCCTGAGTTTTTCCATGTACTTCAGCAACATAAAATATAATAGCCGCGGCATTGTCATGCCAATGTTTTTGCGTTTACTCCTCTATCTGTTCCCGTTC
>NW_013953101.1:54559-55840 GCF_001266775.1 Austrofundulus limnaeus | reverse complement strand
AATATACCCTTTACAAGAAAAAGCATGCAGTTGTCACAGCATTAAAATGAGGAATGTTGAGCAACTTGTCAAGTTGCTCTTCAAGTTGCTTTTCTTTAGTATTGCTATAAATAAATAGTTAATCTTTTAACACATTAGCATCAAATTATCAGCAGCAGGACTTGGAAATTGTGCAAACAACAATATGATAAACAGAAGCCATATTGTAATGAATGGATGCATTGACAGATTTAGTGATCACATAGCTAATTTGGATGAAATCTTTTTAATTTAACAGTGACCCAAGTCAACATTGACTACTTTGTAAACATAGACATGTGGCCATACACAGCAGATGTGGGGAAAATAAGGAGGAAAAATGGACATGTCTTGTAAGATTATGACTTTTTCCATAATATTACGACTTTATTGTAAAATTACGACTTTATTCTCATAATATTATGACTTTATTCTCATAATAATAAAAAAACCTTGTTGTTTGGCCCTAATACTCCGTTGTACAACCAGACTTTGTTCTCTAACTTCTATCTGCTGGTCTTCACTGAGAGTTTGCWGCTCGTACCTGAGTTCATGCGCACGTTTATAGTTAGATGATCTGAGTCGCCYTACTGTGAACTACCTCTGAATCACAGTTGCCTCACCAGCAGAAGGGTGCACATACAGTTGGTTTCCATGACAACATTGTTTGATAAGCTCTCTCAAAGCGATCAAACGGTGGATTAAAGAGCTGCCTGTTTAATAAGTTATAGACTGGTGAGAGCAACTCCATGGCTGCTCACCACAGTTTGGACATCAGCTTTGAATGGAGTTTATTTAAATGGAGGGAAATGATGTTAGTGTGAACAAACACTCAGCTGGATCTGTACTATTTGTATAAATRGAATTAGAGTGTTGGCTGTGAGGTGACAGCAGAAAGAACCAGATGTGGGAGTTTTGAATAATGATTATAAAACATGCAGAAATTACCGTTTCGCTTGTAAGATAGTGAAAAACTTTTTAAACAGATTTACTGTTTTTCCATGGCAGCCAGGATTTGACCAGAGGTGTCAAGTAACTATGTACAAATACTACTTAAGTAGAAAATTTGGTTATCCATATATTAGAGGAGTAATCATTTTTCAGTCTACCTTAAATTCTACTCCTTAAATTTTAAAAAAATGGAAAAAGTATTTTATTTCTATTTAACTTTGACTTGTTTTTATTCCATTTTTTCATTGTTCAGAAACAAATTTAATAAACTGAAATCTATCCAGCTACATGTGTGTGTGTGTGTGTGTGTGT
>NW_013953101.1:44104-54239 GCF_001266775.1 Austrofundulus limnaeus | reverse complement strand
TAATTCCAAATTTTTCAACATTGACATTTTAATTTAACATTATACTCATTATTGATTTTAGAAGAAAATAAGTTGGGGTGGGGATGCTATAGAACCCTGTGGCACAGCCTAAACTTTTATACTTAATGGCTTTTATTAAGTGTTTATAACTTTTACTTTTATACTTTAAGTAGTTTTAAAACAAATATTTTTATACTTTTACTTGAGTAAAAAGCTTGAGTTGATACTTCTTCCAAAAAAGTATTTTTAAACCCTAGTATCTATACTTCTACTTATGTAAGTAATGATTGAGAATACTTTTGACACCTCTGTATTTGATACTGAAGCTATTGGTGAAAAACATGTTCATGTTTGACTTTCATGTATCTGTTCCTCTTATTCTTCCTCCTGATGTGATTCATAACCTTTCATACAAATGTTTTCATGTTGTAGCATTATAAGTAATAACACAGTTTGCTCCAATTTATTTTATGGAGAGCAAAAATTGACTATATGACACCAGTGTGGCAGATTATTTGTCTAAACCACCAGTTAAAATTGCAATGATCCCAGATTGGATGGCATAACCTGATTGATGCAGCCATGGCAACCTGCAGAACTGGATCTGGTCTGTTGATAGGCTGTTGACTCTGCGACGAGGCAGCTTCATTGCATAATGCTCTCAACCTTGAATTTTGCGTGTTCCTCTTTGTGTCTCTGTACCTGCAGTGAATATTTATGTAACACGTTGAGACAGAATGAAAATGACTGCGTAAAAACAGCAAGGGTGTTAAAGAGACAGGTTTTCACGTCCTGAACACATCAGTGTGAACGAAAAAACAAATATGCAGGAAAGTGGTAAATTTCATTGTGTTTGCATGCTCAGTGAATTCCCCAAACACTTTGCAAAGTTGAGCACTGGAGGAACAGAGTTTTGGTTTTGTTGCAGCCATTTGTTGCTCCTTCAGTCAAAYGTGTTTGAAATGTCAGATTTCTGTAACCAACCTTACTGTTTTTTCCATCTCAGAGACAACAAGAGAGCAACAGTGTGAGAGGGAAAATAAATAGGGAAAAATGCAATGTGTGTAAGAGTTGCTAGCACTGGGTGGGTGGGACGAAGAGCGATRTGGGTGCAAGCAGCAAGAGTACATGCACCTGCCCTGACCATCACCTAAACCCATCTGAAGTTTGGTTCCTTATTGAAAAGATTTTCAAAAGAAAATATTTTGAGAACTTTAGTCCAGAGTCTACAATGAGACGTTTCTCTTGTTGAATAGATTAAATTTAAATTCTACACATAAAACTATGGCACATAAACACATAAAAAGGTTATTTTCCTTGTTCAAACTGTATGTGTGCTTGAAGGCTTGAAGATGTGTAAATTTATATAAAAAAAGAAATGAAAAGAAAAGAAACTAAAATATAATTGTTCAAGTTTTAAAACAGTGTTGTGCTAATTTACCCTGAGCTTGTTATTTTATGTTAGTCCATACACAAAAAACTTTTTTTCCCTCTTGTTTTGCACATGAACACATGTTGAAAATGTTCCAAAATCACACATCAGTCACCCAATTCACGCACTAATTTGTAGCAGCAGTGGAGCATATTCTAAGTTTTTCTTGAGTAAAGGGGGTGACYGTCAGTGTCACATGATGAGAACTACGACACACCCATCCATGTGTTTGTTACACCTGCTGCACCAGGAGCAGAGCCGGCTCTGGGGCGGTGGGAGCTTGGCTAAGAACGGATGCTCATTCCCAGTGGTCAGTGAGATAAGTACCAGAGTCTGTTGTAGGTATCTTAACAACAGTCTGACTGCCCTACAGGCCTGGATTGGATGTCAACACTCAGTCTGCTGGAGGGAGCTGACCAACTATAGACAGGCACGGGAACTGATTAACATCCCAAATCTTAGGTTTGGAAAAGCTCTCATCACCCTGACAAGGAAAACTCTAAGCACACTGGTTGGAGTCCTAACTGGGCACTATCTGCTTAACCACCACAAAATGGTGATGGGACTTCATGACAATGGTCTGTGTGATGCCTGTGACATTGAACTAGAGACCACCTTGCACTACATAGACCTCTGTCTGGCTCAAAGGCAAAGAAAAACAATTCTTTGGGGACCCTGAATCCTGAGAAGCTGAGAACATTGAGTGTTTCTAACCTCCTGTCCTTCATCCAAGGTGCAGGAAGGTTTGATTAGAGCTCAGTGTCTTTTTGGGGAGAGCAATGGGCCCACTCACGAGGTCCCCGCTCATACGGGTTCTTTATCCATCCCCACTCACCATAACCATAAACAGTAGGGTGTGAAGCAGGCTACACCACGAGCAGGTCACCAGGCCATCACAGGGCTACACAATGACAAACAACCACCCACATGAAAACAAGCCTAGGACAATTTAAAAGACATCAATTAACCTAAAACGTATTGTCGAACTGTTGCAGAAAGAAAACCGAATAAAACATTCAAACTCCATGCAGAAAGACCCAAGCCAGCAATTCTTGCTATAAGGCACCAGTGCTGACCTGCTACACGATAGAACAAGAACAGCAAAACATGATAGTAAGATGGAAAAGTCCCCCTTTTTAAAAAGGGGAACCACAACCCCAGTCTGCCAGTCCAGGGMAACTGCCCCCGATGTCCACGCGATATTGTAGAGTCACGTCAACCAATGCAACCCCACAACATCCAGAGCCTTAAGGAACTCCTGGCGAAACTCATCCACCCCTGGCACCTTGCCACCGAGGAGCTTTTTAACCACCTGGGTGACCTCAGCATCAGAGATTGGAGAGTCCGACCCAGGGTCCTCAGGCTCTGCTTCCTCATGGGAAGACGTGTTGGTAGGATTGAGGAGGTCCTCGAAGTATTCCGCCCACCGACCCACAACGTCCCAAGCTGAGGTCAGCAGTGCACCATCCCCACCATAAATACAAATGTATTAGGTGGCGAATCGCTTTCCCCCCGAGACGTCAGATGGTGGACCAGAAACGCCCCAAAGCCATACAGAAGTCTTTTTCCATGGCCTCTCCAAACTCCTCCCACGCCCTAGTTTTTGCTTCAGTGACCACCCGAGCTGCAATCTGCTTGGACTGCCGTTACCTATCGGCTGCTTCCGGAGTCCCACAACCCAAAAAGACCTGATAGGACTCCTTCAGCTTGACAGCATCCCTCACCCTCGGTGTCCACCAGCAGGTTCGAGGGTTGCCACCRCGACAGGCACCGACAAACTCACGGCCACAGCACAGGTAAGCAGCCTCGACAATGGAGGCACGGAACATGGCCCACTCAGACTCAATGTCTCCCACCTCCCCCAGAGCGTGTTTGAAGTTCGCCCGGAGGTGTGAGTTGAAGCTCCGCCTGACGGGAGACTCTAACAGACGTTCCCAGCAGACCCTCGCTATACGTTTGGTTCTGCCAGGTCTGACCGGCATCCTCCCCCACCAACGGAGCCAACTCACCACCAGGTAGTGGTCAATTGACAGCTCCGCCCCTCTCTTCACCCGGATCGGACCGCCAAGGTCCCCGCCTTCAACTACCGCCCAACACACATTGCACCCAACCCCTACGGCCCCTCCCACAGGTGATGAGCCCATGGGAAGGGGGACCCACGTCTCCTCTTCGGGCTGTGCCCGGCTGGGTTCCGTGAGTGAAAGCCCAGCCACCAGGCGCTCGTCAACGTGCCCCACCCCAGGCCTGGCTCCAGAGTGAGGCCCCGGAGGCCCGCGTCYGGGCGAGGGAACACTGAATCCATTTATTGTGTTCATCATAGGGGTCTTTGGGCTGCACTTTTTCTGATCCCTCACCTAGGACCTTTTTGCCTTGAGTGACCCTACTGGGGGCATGAAGCCCCCGACAACATAGCTCCTAGGATCATTGGGACACTCAAACCYCTCCACCACGATAAGGTAGCAGCCCAAGGAGGAACAGAAAACATTCTACGTAATTGGATCAGCTGAACTCTTTCTGATGAACCTGCAGCCAAAAATAAAATAAAATAAAATAAAAATAAAACGGTCAAGTTGTGACCAGAGCTACTGTGCATCAGAGCACACAGTTTGTTTAATCCTGCATGTATGTTGGGGTTTTATTAGGAATTTTTTAGCTGATTTGATGGATTGTGATGACATACATTTCTAAAAAAGATAGTAAATGGTGACATGAAATGAATAGCAAAGTGATGTATGTTTTAAAATTTGACCTATTTTTGAGCAATATAATTGTTCTAAATTCTATATACTGTAACATGACTTTGGAAAAAGTAATTCATAAAAAATAAGAATGAAGCTCAGTTTAGATCTGTTTTATTATTATTTTTTCAGTAAATCCTGACTGAGATTGTCTCTCAGCTATATTTGAACCTTTTTTTGTAATTTGGCCTCCTGTGTAAGAAAGAAGCAGCCACAGAAGAGGAAATGACCTGATGTCAGGACACCTTCTCTGCAGCAGAAGCACCAGTTCCTCTGAGAGAAAAGATCTTCACCTGCGGTCGAAGACCATTGTGCTCCTCTACCGCTCCTTTGGGGCACTGATACGCGCTCCATTGATGAAAAGCAACTTCAGACCTTCCTTTGTCACCTCCTTCTTTAACAATGCTCCTGAGTAGAACAAAATTGGGGAATTTTCACCTGCACCAGCTTCCAGGAGTGGGCATTAATATTTCAGAGCAGGGTGAAGTATGAAGTGAGGTCCACACATAAGTGGAGAAAACAGACTGGATCAGCACTTTATCTCTACAGTTGTCCAATGATGTCAGAGCACTAATTCCCCACAACACAGTGGAGTGTGAGGCTGTCAAAAGTCTGCAGTAATGAGAGAACATCTGATACATTTTGTGGAGAGTACAGGGTACATTTTATTCTAAATATGACCGACATGAGGGGAGAGAGATTCTCTGCACTCGCTCGACTGCAGCTCCTCTTAAGCGTCCTGTGGCGCCTGATAAGTCTCGTTAGAAACATGTTTCAGACTGAGCAAGAAACACATCAACATTTGTTCGCAGATGGCTCTGGATAATCAGCCTGTTAGGTGAAGCGCTGACCCTGTCACACAACTCATATTTCACAGTTATCCAAATTCAGCATGGCCCAAAGAAGAATAAATGTGCAAACAAACTGCAGTGAAGATAATGTATCAAATAGCAGATTAAATCCAATTTCACAAACACATCCCCTTTAGGTGGATTCAGAGAACTCGACTGCCATTCTTTACTGAAACACAGAAGGTATGAGAAGAAAGCAACAATCTCTTATTGTGTTCCTGCAGAGAGAGGGGAATTGGATTTTTAAGAGAACCAACATCTTTTTCCCCTCGTATTTTTCTAACAATGGCCATTCACAAAGGCTTTTCTATCTTTAAATAGACATTTTCCAGTAGATATCAGGCATGCAGAGTTGAAGTAGAGTTTTTTCATCAATATGCCTTTATTAGCCTCTTAATCCGCAACAAAGTGAGCTGGATGCAGGCATGAAGAATGAGAATTACTTCCCACCCCACTGGATAGCATTGTGTATTTGAAATACAGCAGATTTGCTCAGAAAACTAAAAATATATATATAAAATAATAAAAGCACTTGCTCTGCACACAAAGCTTCATTATATAGTCTGGTGTGTATGCTGCTAGCAGATGAAGCACATTCTTATGACAAATCTGCCGGAAAGCTCAGAGATGTAAAATAAAACCTGTTTCTCTGGCTGTGAATCTGCCATCATTTGTTCCATCCTGCACACGTCTGGTGTGTTTACCTGTCAGAAAACTATAAAGTCTAACTCAGAACTGCCTCCAGCCAAAGGTCTCAGTGAGATACAGAAGTTCTTTATTTCTTCTGGATACTGAAAGCCTTTAGGGCAAAAGCTGGCAGAGCGAAAGCAAAAAAATAAAATAAAATAAATAAATAGTAAGGCTGCAAAAAGAGATGGATGACGTGTGCATCAACACTGTGCAGAAACTGCAGCAAAGGATGTTTTGATGGAAAGAAAATTAAATCCAGACGGCATACCTAAACTCAGTTTACACATTGTCGTTAAAATATAAAACACAATTCACACCTTTCAAATTCTTACTGATAATATAGGGCTGAGACATGATTTAAAATAATAATCCTTGTAACCGAGTAATATTGAATAGTTGTACTTGCATGTTTATCACAAAGTGATATTCAACACAATAGGCAAAGATTGTTAGTTCTAATACAATTTTGGTTGACTACTAAATGAATAAAAATACCTATATTCCTAAATACCTATAATTCTGATCAAAATGTACAGTTGAAATATGGCAAAAAAAAGTCATGCCACACTCTTAGGAAGGTTCTATATAGAGCTTTGAAATGCATAAAAGAAATGGGAGTTAGACAAAAAAAGAGTAAGCATTTTATTGCAAACAAGTATTAAACTGAAACAGGCTGTTCATCAGCTGATCAAAATAAAAAAATACCTAAAACAGAAATAAAACTTGGAAAAACAAAAGATCCAGTAAGTCGTGCCATTCTTGGCAATCATCTCAAAAATTTCATTTCAGCATGTTTGATGCTAGTGTTTCCAGGAGGCTGGAGAAAATGTTGCTTCAAGTGAAGATGACTTCACAGAGGGCATCCACTGTCTGGAACTGGTGTCCGTTTTTGTAAACTTCCCCACCTAACCCCAATTGTTCTCAAATGGATTTAGATCAGGGGAACACAGGACGGTCCAAAAGAGGCTATTTCTCTGGAAGAAGTCCTGTGTCAGGCGGGCATTGTGAACTGCAGTGTTTTTCTGTTATCCAGTCATTACCACACAGACGATGATCTTCAGTCATGAGGGAGACCCCCTGCAACATCTGCACATAGAGCCAGCAGCTGTTTGACGTTTCTGCACAACCTGAAGCTCCATTGATCAATTGAAGGAAAAAAAAATCCCAGATCATGATGATGCCCCCTCTACTGTGCCGTGTAGAAAACCTCTCAGGTGGGATCTCCTTGTAAAGCCGGTAACGTTGGACGCCATCAGGACCGTCAAATTTAATTTTCTTCTCATCAGAGAATAAAATTTTTTAACCACTTTTCAGTGTCTCATGCTTGCTTTTCTCCTGCAAATTCAGAGTGGGCATTTTTGTGTCGCTGAAGGAGACAAAGCCTTTGAGGGTGTTTTTGTTCTCTCACAGATGTCGTCTGATGGTTATCCAGTTGGCACCAGTGACGAGGAGGAACACCCCGACGGACAGACCATTGTCTGACCCAAAAGGTTTTGGGTCTACCACTTGACTTTTTTGTTCCATAAGCCTCGTGACCTTTTAAGAAGTTTAAAATGACTTGTCTTACTGCGTCCCACCTCAGCAACAATGGCATGCCTCTCATTCTGCTCAACAATCCGACCACGTGCAAAGAGAGAAACGTTTTTTTGTCTTTGCCATCAGAAGGTCATGATACTGTGGATACCTGACAGAAAATGACACCGAATTCACATTTTTGTAAAGATTTGGGGTTTTAAATGTTGTGGCTTAAAACTTTTGGTCAGCTGATGAACAGTTCAGCTTAATGGTTGTTTGCAATGAAATGCTTACTCAGGTGTTTTTTTGTATCGCTCGTATTTCTTCTTTTTTGCATTTCAAAGCTCTACTTAGAACCTTCTTAAGATCCAACAGTGCAAAATGTGAATTATTGTCATTTTTCAACTGATCTTAAATCAGGACTGTGTCTTTATATTAATTTCTATCTGTTTCTGACTCCAGGCAGAGGAAGAACGTGTGCAGCGTTATTATTGGTGGGCCAGAGAGTGGGAAAATGAGAGGCAATTAAGTTTTTTTGTGTGTGTGTAATTAACTAATCGTAATGGACACATTAATGTGTGTTTGTGTGTAGACAAAAATGGCATAAGGTTACTACCTAATCTGCAAGTTTGTACAACTGTTACACAAAGGCTGATTGTGCCAAAAGCATGAACTGTTTTCTAGTTTTTAACCCATGTCTGGGTTCCATTCTGTCTGCAAAATTTCTCAAAAGACAGAACATTTGTTTATGCTCATCACAGAACTTTGTCTTCTGTGTTTTTTTTAGGGAAAGTTTACAGCTCTGCGAGTCAGTGCTTCTATTCAGAATAAAAGCCTGGTGCAGGAAAACGCTCGTCATGATCGGATTAACTAAAGTTGTGCCCATGTAAACGATGCATTTGGATTATTTAATCTGAATACATTTCAATCTGATAAAAAATGTGTGCATGTAAACATAGCTACTGTGTTAGAATTTAACTGTATTTACTCAAAATTAAGGTGCTGTTAGGTGCACAGGTGCACTGAGATGACTTTAGTTTGTAATAACACTAAGTACATTTAGCTAAATGAGCTCCCCTCCATGACAAGATGAACAGCCAAGAACAGAGATTAAAAAAAAAACTTTGAACAATGTCAATCAAGCTCCAGGAAGGAAAGACGAAAAAAGGATTTGTAGTTAGACACACACACACACACACACACACACACACACACACACACACACACACACACACANCACACACACACACACACACACACACACACACACACACACACACCAAGTCTGGAACACTTCATGACAAATATAGAATATAATAGAATACCTTTATAGCAAGATTAGAGCATAAAATGAAACTTCTTGATTGTTTGTTGGTTGGTTTGTTTGTTTGTTTTCTCACTGTGTTCTCATGAGATTGGCTTAACCAGCCCTTTTCTAATGACCAAGAACACACACTTCTAATAAACATCCATCATTCAGTGTTTCTCCTTTTCTCACCCTGCTCAGTTCGACACAGATTTCAGCTTCAAGCCCCTTTTCTCCTTTCTCTCTGCTGGAATTTATATTAAGCATCACAACAAACAATAAAAGCTCCTCGACTGTTTTGCTGATATTGTGACTCAGTTGAGTTGTTATATCTTTGTTTGGCTGTTTGCCCTCTGGTCACAAACTACTGTATTTATCCCTCAGGCAGTCCAGCTTCTCAGGGACCGACCAGAATCGCTGCTAGGAACCTGAAAAAAGAAAAAGAAAAGCTTCTTTTATGTCATTTTTGTCACCTTTGGTCAGTAGAACATTTCACAGATAAGCATTTTTAATGTTTACTATGATAAAATGAGTTTATAAATATTGCAAATCAATGCCTTCTGTTATTAACATTTTACCACAATGTCCAGTTTTTTCAATTGAATGTAAAAAATGTGATAAAAGGTATTCTTAAAACACATTTTTTCTCATTTAAACAGAAAATGGTTATATTTTAGTGTTTGCTGGGGTGGCGGCAAACTATGAAACCAACAAGAACAAAGCAAAAACTGATTTGGTCTTATACAAAGTGCATTTTGTTAAAATGCAAATATTATTAACGAGGCAGACAAGTTGTAATAAACCTGAATAAATCAACAGCAGACATTATTTTGAGTCATGTAAAATTGCAGTAAATATATGTATTACTGCCAGGCCACCCACTGCTTTTGACCTAAAAATAGTTAAGTGCCCTTGTTTTATGTTTTTAGCCTTTTGTCTTGTTGGTGGCAAATACATTTTACTGCTCTGCCACTTAGTGCCCTGCAGCTAAAATAGCTGCACACCTCAGCCATTATCCATAAACACACGGATGATGTCATAAAGTGTTATACACATGTAAAAATCCCTATGAACATTGAGTCGAACCTCTGAGGACATTTGTGTGCAGGAAACTGTGGTACAAATACCAACAGACAGATTCCATCAGGGAATGTTGTTTTTGACTGAAATGGCCCCCCTGCTAAGCTCTAATGTGCAGGAGCTGAATGCATGAGACCAGTATGAGACATGAGGGACCCTGGGCACAGACCCCTCATACATACTGTATAAAATGAACAGACAGCCTGTACTGGAGTTTTGTATTTTCTTTTGCATCTACAATATAAATTTGCATCCACTTGTCATTCTGCATCTTGTCTACCAACTCGCTTTCTGGATTGTTTTATATTGTTTGTGTTTGTGGCCCTCTAATAGTATGTTTTCTGTTGCTGTTTTTTTTCTCTGTCAAATTGTAGTGTCATAGTTTGTCATTTTATATTTTGGTTATTGTTATAGTCTGTTATTTTATGTTTTGGTTATCCTAGTGTTTCATTTTTATAAATACTCACAGTTGAACACCAGAAGGCGCAAATTAACAGCTTTCTATGAGGCACCAAAATAAGGC
>NW_013953101.1:42430-44092 GCF_001266775.1 Austrofundulus limnaeus | reverse complement strand
TCTATGTTTCCCCCGTGTTCTCTGCGCAGCTGCCCTGCCTCAGGTTGCTGATTGCCCTCGTGTTTCCTCCCAGGTGTTTTCTAGTCCCCTGATTATTTTCTGTGTGTTTAAGCCCTGTCTTGTCACTGTCTAGCATTGGATCATTGTTAAGCCTGTCTGGTAGTCCATGTCCTGTCGTTTTTTGCCACGTTGCTCAAGTGAGTTTTTGCTGCTGCCTTGTCAGCATCTTTTGTTTAATAAAGACCTTTGTTTTTTCACCACACCTGAACTCTGCCTGTGCCCTGGGTCATTGCCATGTCAAAACCTGACATGTAGTGCTCTGATTTTACCATTGAATTGAATCTTCTTTATACTGGAGAACGGCTATTTTATACCGCAAGTCTTTTATAGTTATGTGTCTTTTTGCATTATTATTATTATTAGTTTTCATGTGTCTCACATCATTTGAATATTTAAGGGGAGTCTGTGCTACTGTGTACATTTTGTTAATGTAAATGAGTGTTTTATAATGTTTTTTTAGTGGTGTTCAATACCAGCATTTTTATAAATACTCACAGTTGAACACCAGAAGGCGCAAATTAACAGCTTTCTATGAGGCACCAAAATAAGGCACCGAAGTTAGAGCTGTGTTTTGGTCTGTGTACTACCGTGGATGTTCGCCCCGGTGCCATAATGGAACCGAGTTTCGGTACCCAACCCTATAGGACAGTAGGTACACTATTAATGAATAATAAGTGTGTATAAATATCATAAGGGAACCTTTTTGTAAAGTGCAACACAGTACACTGTAACATATTTGACTCACTGTTTGGCAAGAAACTTCCCAGTTTTGTCCCTTTCTCATCCTTAATTAATGATCAATAAACCTTTATTAATTATTTATAAAGTGTTTACAGATAAATTAATAACCTATCTATGAACTAGAGAGCCCAGACACCCTGTGAAGAAAACCCATTTTTGTATCCGCGATCTTATTCTTTTGGTCACTACTCAAAGCTCACGACCATAGGTGAGGATAGGAACGTAGACTGACGCAAACCGAGAGCTTCACCTTTTGGCTCATCTCTCGCCTCACCACGACAGACCGGTACAGCGCCTGCATCACTGCAGACGCAGCACCAATCCACCTGTCGATCGCCCGCTCCATTCTTCCCTCATTCGTGAACAAGACCCTGAGATACTGAAACTCCTCCACTTGGGGCAGGACCTCCTTCCCGACCCAGAGAATGCACCGTAACCTTTTCCGGCTCAAGACCATGGTCTCAGATTTGGAGGCACTGATTGGGCCTCATGCAAGAACATGTTCGCATTCTTCTCCTAAATTTCTCTTACTTTTGTTCGTACAAAGGGTTCTTGCGAAGGGTTCGTACGAACATGTCACGTCAGATTCAACAAACTCTTCTATCTTCAGGAAAAGTGCGTAAATGAGCTGCGTAAATTACACCTGTTCTATCCAGCTGCTCGTGCACGCGAGAGGAGATTAGCATAATTACCACCCCAAAAACACCATATAAGGCTATGCTTTCTGCCTCAGATATCAGGAAGTGTCCATTCATAAAAAATGACAGCGAAAACGTAAAAGAACTTTACAAGTTCAGAGAAGACCTGGCCTGAAGACCCCTTATGACGGACGTTACCATTGGATCTGGCGTTCCCTCGCTC
>NW_013953101.1:28112-41895 GCF_001266775.1 Austrofundulus limnaeus | reverse complement strand
ATATTTATGTTTGTGGTTGTAATGTGACAAAATATGGAAAAGTTCAAGGGGTATGAATACTTTTGCAAACCAATATACGACAGGTCTGGACCACTCGTGAATTTTGTTCGTATCTGAAAAAAATCTTAGAATACGAAAACATTGGTGAATGTCACAAATTCTCCTAAATCACTCGTACGCACAACTTAAGAACAAATCTGTGCGTACGAACGGTTCTTGCATGAGGCCCAMTGATCCTCATCCTGGTCGATTCGCACTGGGCTGTGAACCGCTCCAGTGAGAGCTGGAGGTCACGATCTGATGAAGCCAATAGGACCACATTATCTGCAAAAAGCAAAACTACAACCACTGAAAACCACAGATAAAAATTTGCAACAACACGGTGGGTGTTTGCATGAACAGAGAGACTAAACCATCCACACAGTGGGGAGATGAGATGCATTGTGTTAGTGTGGAAGAGAAGAAGTGAATTAAACTTTTTGCTCACACAGAGTCTGCACTACAAGCAGCTGGTAGGTGGTAAGATGGAACTGACGTCTGCTGGTGGGCAGATTGTTTGTAAGTTGTTTTTTTTAAAGAACACGAGAGGCTCTCCATTGACTGGGAAGACGGATTGCCTTCATACTGCCAAAAGTCACATGTGAACATCTGCTGTGAGAAATAGTAAGCTTCTTTTTTCTTTCTTCCTTCCAATTGACTAAGACTCTGTGTCTGGTTGCCATAGTTATTGGAGGCAGAAGAAAAACAGCTAAATAGAGAAAATAATAAATGAGCACACAGCATACCCAGATCTAGGTTTTTGTTTTTTTGTGGCAATTCTTGTTTATTGTTAGTTTTTCTTCTCCCCCTTCATGACGATTATTTTCTGTGTTTTGTGATTCTCATGTTTGGTTCTGTTACCTAAGTTTTGTCTGAATAGGGTGGATTCACACCAGTCCTGTTTAGTCCACTTTAATTTAGTTTGTTTGCCTAGAAAGTMCAATTCATTTGTGGGGAGGGGGACTTTGATGTGGACCAAAAAGCAAACTCTGGTTTGTCTAAAAACCTAGGTTTAAGTTCGGTTTAAATGAACTCTGGTGCGGTTTGATTATATGTGTGACAGCTAGCGGACCAGAGATCGCTCCAAAAGCAGGAGGTGGACTATGAGTAAGTAAGTAAGTAAGTACGTAAGTACGTAAGTAAGTAAGTAAGTAAGTAAGTAAGTAAGTAAGTAAGTAAGTAAGTAAGTAAGTAAGTAAGTAAAAATTTATTTATAGAGCGTCTTTCACAGAAATGGAAATCACAAGGTGCTGTATATGATGCATAACGCAGTTCATTCTGAGTAATAGCAGCGGTAAAGTTACTCAAATACTTCGCTCGACATCTGTATCAGGTGGACGTCACTGCTGTGAAGTTGGATGTGCTCCTACTTGATGCACTGCACCTCACATTTCAGCTGCCTTTAGTGAAAAACATTCTCCATGGTCTTGCTTCATCATTCAACTTGGTTTAAAGTTCTTGTTTAATTCATTTGTTTAAGTAATAATAAAAACACATAGAAGTTTTGATCATCCAATTATCTTTTCTTTTGCAGTAATAATCAACCTCATCTAAACTGTAGTATCTGGTAATCTGATGAAGGCTTTCCATGTCAGAAAGATCTTTTGTTTTGCACTACTGTTTARGGTAATCTACTCTGCATTAAATTAACTATGGATTGAACAACACATCCCAGTTACCTCTGCTGCAACCATAATCAAAAGCTCTAAATGATCCACCAAGCATCCCTTTTCGCTGACGATTCTTCAGTTCACAAGAGGCTCTCAGATCAGCCCATGTAACAAAGTGACTACTCAAAATGATGAGTGTCTTCTTTAGTTCGCACATGAAACAGAAAAAGGAAGATAACAGTAATGACCATGAATGTGGTTGTATAACGCTGTACAAGATCAATAGATGTCCAAATAAAAGATGAACTGATGAATCACACCATCAGCAGGGTCAGAGGTCCAAGGAGCTGTGGAGTGGGTGGGCAGGTCGGTAAGCTGTGGACTTGATGGCAGCAGACCTGTGAAGCGGAGGCAGTGATTGTGGCGGTAATGGTTTTCCTGCTGGGGAAATGGCTCTTCATTGTACTTCTGGTGGTTCAACGACTCCACACTGGGTCCACACAATTACATAAACCTCCTCTCTCTTCTGTATGCTAAATTTAATCATCAATTTCAGATGATGACATAAATAGTGTAATTTTGTACATAACGTTACGTCAAGAGCAAAAGACCGTTTGTTTGCCTGAAAGTATCAGTTTTCCCATCGTGCAGAATCTCCCTGAAGTGTTATTTGGCATAAATTTGTCAAAATTCAGAAGAAAAACTTTGGTCAAAAGGTAAAAATATTAGAAATGATGAGAGGTTACACACTACCATCACATACAGTGAAAGTCCTGTCAGTCTTTGTGTCAATGTGATTTAATTCTGAGTGATGGGCTCTACAAATGCTTGTCTTTTCTCATTTTTTTTTGTTTCAGTCATATTGTTCAACCACATATAAAATCTCACTCTGATAACAAATAGTCTTTTACTGTTCCTTCCCAAAATATTGCCTTTTTCACTCATAGGCAGATTATTTATTGAGATTTTGTTAACTATTGCACTTGTTGAAGTTATGAGTGATGATGTTTTCACTCATTTCTATAGGAGTTCAGTGTTGTACAGGCTCTGCAGCTCCTTAATCGATCTACAGTATGTGGGGTTCTTTAGGCAGTCTGTTTGATGCTGGAGCATCAAATCCTTTTTGGTAAAGTTCTCAACAGAGTTTTATTAATCCTGTGTTCAGTATTACCAGATGTACTCTCTGAAGCACTTTTCTTACTGAGCTCATGGAGTTTGTACTCACATGCTGCTTGCCACTATGCCTGCCCTCTGCCTTGAAACATCAGTTGCCTAATACTCAGCCCTGCTGCCTCTCTGGAACCCCTGCTGGATCCTCACTCAGCTTTCCCTTCTCAATCTTGGTCTCTGGATCTTCTTGTCTGGAAACTCACCTGMTCCTCCATGACCTGGAATCCAGCTTCTACAACTAAAGATCATGCTCTCACCCTTACCTTCCTCTTTCAGATCTGAATCCCTCTCCCTTGTACACATTAAAATAATCTTTCACTTACCGTCATAATCTACCTTGAGTCTGTTCTCCTCTGCTCTGTAGTAACATTTTCTAAAATCTTGATAATGCGTAAGCGTACCTGGTTTTTATTTCTGGTATAAACACATACCTTGTCAGACTACCAAAGCATGGTTATGGTAGAGTGCCTTTTTGGGTTTTAGGGTTGGAAATGGTATAGACTGGAAATTAGACATAAGTACATGATCCTAATAAAGAGAAATATAAACGTGTTAACAAAAAATTCATAAACCATCAAATGGATTTTAATGAAACTCTCATAGAAAGGATTAACCTCTACAACTGATTACTTTTGGGAGTCATCCTTATTCAAAATGGATGGTCCAGCTAATTTATTTTATTTACAAATTGCTATAACTTAATTAGTTTTGGTGTGATGATAGTCGAAAGTCACTCTGATAGCAATATATTTCATGAGCCACATAACAGATTTTGATGACGGTCTCACAAATCAATCACTGGATGTAGATCTACAACTCATTAGGTTTTGGAGTCACCCCAGCTAATATGAGATTAGATTGAAGGAAATATTACAAATTCTGCTCTCAAATTGAATAGGGAAGTAGTTGAGAAACATTCACAGCACATACTTTGAGAATTACACTTTTAACATCTTTGCTTAAAACTTTCTCATTAGCATTTAGATTCAACACTTTTTTGTTAATATTTGAACTACCGGATATATGAAATGGACAATACATACATAATGAAATGTTGAAAAAGTCATTACTGGATGTACAGCTACAACATTTGGAGTTAACCTGACTCAATATGGTTGCCATGRTTAATTGACTTCTGAACTGCTCATTCTTAGCACATATTCTTAACACTGATAGAATGTGGTTAATGTCATAAGGTTTGACTAAAACAGCTGTAACTCCATCTCTTTAGATACTTTTAGCTTACAGCTGTGGTATTAAAGATGGTGGGTGACATGCATTCATTGCTGATTTAACATAATTTAGAACCAGGACTATTTTCTGAACCAAAAAAAAAGACATCTGTACAGTAAGACCTCTGAATTTGTTTTCAGCCACTTGAAAGCGTACTGGTTCTGACTGTGTGCAGGAATAGGACTGACTGAGTTAATTACAGTTGAGGGTCGGAGAACAACATGATTTTACCAGAGGTGTGAGAGCTCAGCCCAAAGCGGGAACACTATGCATCACATCTTCTGCCTCCCCAAAGGGTCGACAAGCTAAGCTCCAAGGAAGTTCCAGTACTCCCCAAACACGTAAATTAAAGACTTCTGCTGGACAAGAGTTAGCAATTAGAGTGTCTCCTCAACCACTGTATGTCCCCAGGGAGGTGGCAAGAGGAACTCCCACTCACCCATTAATGTTTAAGCTGTCTTGATTGAGCTGAATTATTCAGTGAATCTGTGGGTAAGTCCCTTCTTGTTGCTTTGGTCACTGAACTTAGTGGGCTGCAGCAGCTTTGGTTCACTCTGCTTCTGTCGTGTCACAGAGAGGCAGCAAATAGATGTTGTAAACAGAGGGCAAACACAAAGTAACACATTCAGTCAGGTCTACAGGAAAAACACAATGCCATTTTATTTTCTAAACAAAAAATTTGAAAACTGTTTTATCAACTTGCATAAGCTTTAAACATATCCAGATCTAAAATTGTTTTATCAGCATCCAAAAGGAGGAAATGATTTACTAGGATCAAAGCTGTAGGCCAAATGTCATTCCAAGACAAAATGGGTCTGATGTCTGTTCTGGTTCTGTTTTAAGAAAGTTTCTTACCTGGCTACAGTGATTAGTTCACAAACAGATTTTGCAAGCGAGTCTCCAAAGTATAATAAAACATTGTAGGAGGTCCTAGGTGTTCTTGTGTGAGTAGGTAGGTGTGAGCCTCCTCTAAGATATGTCAGTCTAGTGGAGTCAGGTCCAGTAGTACTTTAAGTTTTGCAGTGTTCTGACGAAACCTGTGACGCTCATGCAGGTCATTCGTTACTGTACTTATGTTTATATTATCTTTCTATCCAACCAGGATACTCAAAGCACTTTACACTACAATCTGTGTCCTCATTTACTCATTCCCATTCATTCAGCACTCTGCTGGAGCTCTCTACAAAGCTAATACAGGTAAATCAATCTATAGAGACCAACTCTGAACCACACTGATGGGACACACATCAGAGGCAGTGGGGGTTCAGTGTCTTTACCGTGACTGAAAAGCAGCAGAATTAGGCCACCAACTCTCACATTAGAGGAATGACACCCTTAACCACTGAGCCAGAGCCGCCCCAAACTTGAACCAACCAAACTAAAGCAGCATGACATAGTAAAGGGAGGACTATGGACGGCAGCCRTCTTGAAAGCTTGGCGGTCCTCGGCCTCRGTCTCAGCAGTTGACTTCTCAGAGTGAGCTGCTTCTTCAACGGCTGTCAAAACAAAAWTCAAATGGTTCTCTGCTGTTCAGAGTCATTCAATCACGTCAGGAGTCAAAACTTTGTAAGACTGTGTTAAAAATGTTGGGGTCGATGGGTAATGAACCCAGGAGCATTCAGACTCAAAGAACTCAAAGTAAAAGTATTTATTCAAACAAAAACAAAAGGCTGACGTGGCAGCAAAAAAGACTTACATACTGTATACGCAGGGAGACACAGGGACCAGAAGACCGAGACTGGTGGGCAAAGCCATGCAATGATCCCGCGAGGTAATGGAGAACTGAAGCAGAATATATACTAACAGAGGATGAAGGAAGCTGAACAACAGCTGGGGAAGATACTGATTACAAACTACTATCAGGTGAGAGATAAACTGAAGGAGAATGACAAGAAAACAGACTGAGGAGAGATGAGAAGTAATGACGTAGAAAGAACACACGAGGGAGATTTAACACAAGACAACAGATAACACATCCTCACAAAAAAATTGGACACCCAATAGGGGTGTAACGATTCGTTTTAACAACGATTCGATTCGTATCACGATTCATGACTGCCAATATGATTCAAGGACGATATTGGTTCATTTAAAACGATCCGATCCGAAACAATTCAGTGACTTAAAATCGATTCAGTAACTTTTTAGCTAAAAAAATCAACCAGTGTGACTGTGAAATAAATACCTTGATATTGGACAATGCAAATTAAGTTTCACAGATTCCTGTTGTTTCTTGTAAGGCCATCAAGCATAAATTGATGATAATACATACAGAAAAAACAATCAAACAACAATTAATAGCAAAAGTATTCACATTTTGTATGCAAAAATTGCAACCAAAATAAATTGCCCGAGCTCAATTTTGGCCCAGTCTCTGACTAAACATGCTGGCAATGCCTGAAGCTTCTGCAGAGCTTAGGCTGACGTTACCTTGCATTGCTGCAGCAGTGGGGACACCGAAAGAAGTGCCTGGACGGTCGGCATTGTGTGAAATCCCATGGTGCCTTCGTAGGTGGTTGGAGAGGTTTGTAGTGTTGTCGTATTTTATTTCACCTTTGCATAAACTACAAACAGCGAGTGGCTTTTTAGAACGTCTCCGTTTTTGCAAAAGCCAAAGTGTTTTCACACACTGGACCAACACGGTGGCTTGATAATTTCTCTCTCATCAAACGCTTCCTCTCGTCCTCCATGTTGTTGTTGTTTTGTTTTGTTTTTTGTCTGCTAGCGCGAGTTGATGACGTCACAGACGTCCAGTAAATCCAGTAAAATTTAACGTGACTATCACTAAAAGTGTATAAAAAAACGAAGCCATATAAGGTGCTGTGCTTAAATCTGATAAGTTATTCCATAGTRTTGACATAATYGATWATTTACWTTTTAAAAYGATTTTAGATTGATAAATGTCGTCCGGAAGGCCAACTTGCTGAGCACAGATCAACGTATTTGGATCGTAGGGGAAAAAATCGATGCAGCGATGTAATAGATGAATCGTTACACCCCTAATGCCCAAATAATCACGTGAAAAACTAAATTAGTTCCCAGTATAAAAAGGTTTATTTTTCAGATCTAAAGACTCCATTCATGCTCACCCCTAATTTATACTAGATTCCGCTCCACTATGGTCTGACCTCCGTAGTAAATACACAACTATTATAATCAATACAAGTATTTACACTGGCTCTACACTGCGGCGCAGGGTGGCGGTGAGCAGATGGCGATCCACCAAAATTAGAGTTGATCTAATTTTTGCCGGACACTGGAGCTTCTCTGGATTCAATCTACAAAGATCACATCATGCCAAAAAGAAAAGGAACAAGCACAACATCCGTATTTTTTAATTCACCAAAGGTGGACTAATTTTTGTTGAAATCCCAGCTATATTAATAAATATATGGATATATTTCTACACAAATGTCAAAATGTACTGTTCTGTTTGGGAAGCAGATAGCAACCTGTAGCATGCAGAATATGCAGACACATGTGACACATGTGGATTTTATTTTGAAATCTAACTCAAAAAGACGATAACAATGCAGTGTCAGATGTGTTTGGAGTTTGTCTTCCACAGAATTAATTATTTTGCTCTGACTTTTACATTTATCACAGGATTTATCATGTGATCGTGCATTTCCTGCACATGTTGCTCAGACCTCCTCTGTGCTTCGCACCGGACCTAAGCGGAGCAGATGCTGTATAAATTGGGGTGCAAACGAATGGCTGCGAACTGTGCAGCAGAGCGGAGCAGAACCCCATCTAGTGTAAATTAGGGGTCAGAGTCAGTCTGTGTGTGACCCTGAGCCTAATCAGCACCAAACAAAACAATGGCTTCTTTCTACTCTCCTGGTTACAGTAAACACTCATTAAATTTTATAGAAGACTCTGGTCACAYGGTRCCTTTTTACCACTGATTTACCAGAAATCTATAACAAGTTTTTGTTTATCCTGCAGAGGAACACATATAAGCAGAAAGATGTTGATTCTATCACTGTTTAGAAAATGACTACAACTGATATAAGACTGCATCAAAAATTCAGTTAATCAGTCACAAAATTTCCTTCACAGTCATGGAAGCTTTTGAGTGTTTAACGTACGTATCATAACTCACCTTTTTAAAACACTTTTCAAACTCCTGCATTTTAAAGTGATTCATGTTACAAAACAAACAAACAATTAACATATAATTGACCAAAATCAAAAAGTGAATSTACTGCTGACAGTTACATTGTTAACAGCTTTAAACTAATTGTGGACGTTGTTTCAGTTGCATTTCAGATAGTTTTGTGGTAARTTGTGATGTGTAAAAATTATGGAAATAAGCTTCAACTTTGGGATAATTCTGAAGTTCAGTTAAGGTCACTGCCTCATTAACACACTAATTGAGGGACAATCTGTAGAATGAAAGACGTGACTCATTTAAATTGGCCAAATTCTCATTATCATACATAAACACTGCTGTGCAGCGGGRAAAAAACTTACAAGTTCACAAGACGCTGCAGTTTTGTCATTTTCTAATTGACTTTAACATGTTGGGGAAAATGCATTTCACAACCCAGTGGAGCTTATGTAACATTTGTAAGGGAGATGCAATGTTGCCTGTGGTTCAGATTGTCCATGGACACACAAYATAGAGGATATTTCACACTGATCCTAATCCATTATTCACAACATTCCTCTCACTGAAGACTCCAGAATGGTCTATTTCTCCATCCTTTTTGAGAATAGTAAAAGCAGCTGACTTCATTGCATGTTCCAAGTACAACCAGAGCCGTTTGTACTACTTTGTTTATTTTATTTATTTTTTTCCGTGGAAGTGTGCAAGTGACACCAGGCTTATCTATACTCAACCATTTTCCTGGCATTGCTTCAGGCATCCTACACATTCTCATTGTGAAAACAGTGGTTACCATGGTAACAAGCGCACCACAATAAGGGCATCTTATGAGACAAACAAACTGTGCTTAGCCTTGGMGGATGGAGCCGTGTGATAGATTTATATAATCAAGGACGTTTACTGTACAGTCGCTCTTACTGGGAGTCTGAACATCGTCATAGCAACATCTGTGGTTTTTCTGGTCTGGGGACACGTCTTCCGTTTCTTCACCACCCGACTCGCACATATCRTTCCAACTCACCAAGGTTTTCTGAATATTTTTCAGAGCTTAGAAAAAAAAAGATTAATCAATGTTCACCTRTTGAGTTTTAACTCTAGATCATCCMAGGYTGAAAARTGRCAGATGTAGCTGGGCTGATCAAACCAAGAAAATATCTGCAACATGTTGGGCTTAGTGTAAGTGTTGGTAAAGACTCAACTACTACCATGTTACCTTAATATATATAAAGCTGTTAGGGTAATTTGTTTTTGTAAACATCAATCAACTGTGGCAGAGGCTGTAAATATACATCCAGTGTTTACTTCCAGAATGTTTCATGAAAATCCGATGAGATATTTTGCTAACAGTAGAGCTGTGTATTGGCAAGAATTTGGCGATACAATACATGACAGAGGGGTCACGATACGATATATCCCAATATATTGCGACACTGTAAGCAAGGCAACATATTGCTATTTTTGTCTAAAAATTCTATTAAATAAAAACTATGTTTTGTATGTATTTTATTTGTTTCATATTTCTTATTTGATCCATGTTTTCAATTATTAGACTAAATTTGCCAATAAATAGTTTGAAAATATATTTGTGGCAGCTTTTAGTTTTTAATATTATTATACTATAACAATATGGTCACCAACACACTTAAYAACAGCATTTATGTTGTTACAAAGTTCAGTAAACGGATAATTTGAAGCTGCTGCACACAGAGTTTCTGGGATCAAATGACCTGCGTCCAGAATGTGATTTGCATATCGGTAGTGGGTTGAAGCGAACACAGCAGGATAAACTTAAAGTATACGGACTTGGATATGATCAGCCGGACACTGGGCCTCATGCAAGAACTATTCGTACGCACAGATTTGTTCTTAAGTTGTGCGTACGAGTGATTTAGGAGAATTTGTGGCATTCACCAATTTTTTCATATTCTAAGATTTTTTTCAGATACGAACAAAATTCACRAGTGGTCCAGACCTGTCGTATATTTTATGAGCAGTCAGTCTGCTGTTATCCAGATGGATTTTCCTCATTATGTCAAAAAGCGTGGGAAGGATTCTGAGCACGCAAACACGATAAAGTTTTAAGTACTTTATTTAAAATGGAGACTGGTCGGGAATCTGAACCCCTGGACCGCACACTCTTCTGGGGATGAGAGTGAATCGACCAGTCCAGGTGAGGATGCTGAATCCTGTGATCTTTGGGGGTTGGGCTTGGTTCCGTTTTCCTTGGGGCAGGCTGTGATCAAAAAACCGTGAGGTCCGTGATAGTTAGTTAAATCCAAAACGTGATCCAAGGGGCAAGGTCCAGGTGACAGAAACAAGGCCGAGAACCGGTGGTCAGAGAGCGAGACAGTGGCAGATAAGGGGCAGACAAAAAAATCAGTCAGTCGAGAGGCAGGCGTAAGGGTCATAAACATGGGATCAGGCATGAACTGTGAAAGAGTGCTGGACATCTACTGGGTGTGAACCGTTCAATAATCTGGCAAAGACTGAGTGAGGGAAGGGAGCTTAAATAGGAGGGAGGACAGGTGAGGCAGATGAGGCTGATTGCTGTGGCACAGGTGAGGAGGAATGGAGTAATCAGAGGAGCTGAGTGAGAGTGACAGAGGGGCAGGAACAGATGGAGCAGCCCAAAACATGACACATTAATAACTTTATATTTCACTAGTTTGARGATATTTTGAGTTGAAAATAAATCACACTCCATAATTATGTTGACAAGAGGCTATTCTGTTTGAATTAGAATTAGATTTTAAATAACATAAATTGATTAGATTAAATTAAATTGGCTATTAATGTTGTTGTATAACACTACAATATTAATATGAAGATCTCAAACTAAAAACCAACTTAAATAATGCATTATTGAAGCTTGGAGACAGTTTAAAATGCGTCTTTTCAGAACCGCATCTGACACTTGTGACGGTCAGGAGGGGGGAGACGACCACCACTACTGGGGTAGTGGTGCGAGGAGAGAATATGATTTAGATTTTTATTTCKGTGTCTGTATGTGACCCACAGGAGACACAACATTAACAGCAGTCATCAGTTCATTCCTTGGCTTTAGCAGGTCTGACGTTGCTAAAAATTATAGATTTTTTTTCCTGGATCTCTGACAGCAGGACTTCAATCTCCGAACTCATAAAGTTCTTCTTTTTTACTTTGCAATGTAATTTATGAATGGACACTTCCTGGTATGTGGGGCAGGAAACAGCCTTATATGGGGTTTTTGGGGTGGTAATTATGCTAATCACCTCTCCTCGTGCGTGAGCACCTGGATACACATTCATCAGTTTATGCTCCTCATTTACACACTTTTCCTGAAGATAGAAGAGTTTTGTTGAATCTGAAGTGGCATGTTTGTACGAACAAAAGTCAGAGAAATTTAGGATAAGAATATGAACATGTTCTTGCATGAGGCCCATTGTGAGCAGTAGACAGAGTTTTTTTTTTTTGTGTGTGTCACGGGGCATCTTAGGGAGTGGGCACCTAGGCGTGAGGTGCTAGACGCATGCATGCCTGCGTTTCGTAACGTGAAGGCTGACTACAATTGGAAAAGGAGCACACAACACACTTCAATTTGGCTTAAAATACAGACATTTTGACAAATAACTGTTCGCAACCTTCTCAGCTTAGAAGGCAGCAGGCAGCAGCCTTTTCTGTTCAGATTCAGCTATCGGAGCATGAAGCTAATGTTTACTCATGCTAATGCTACTGTTACTCTCTGGCTCCTTAAGAGTGGAGGAGCCAAATGGCTCTCTCACTGCTGCCAACTAGTGGTCAGAGGCTGAACTACAACATAAAAATGAACCATTGGCAGGAAAATTGACATTTTCAACTTTAAATAAAAATCGATACAGGGCTTTAGAGAAACAATACAGTATCAGGAAGTGAAATATCATGATATTTCAGTGTATTGATATTTTCTTACACCCCGAGCTAACAGACAGGAAACTGCTCACCCACACACTCAGACCTGGCAAAAAAGCCAATAATCAGCCTTGCTTTTCTCAAGGAATGCACATCACCCGCCACCTTTCATATTAGAGTTTAAAATTATGTTGTTGTAACGTGTCAGAATATATGTTGTGACTGGCTACTTACTTTCACGTCAAATTTTAATCTAAATTTCATAAAGTAAAACAATTTTTGACGTATTAGCTGTAGTGTCCATCCTAATTTGAAATGACTGTAAAAGGAAATTGCACACCTAAAATAGTTTTTTTTCCAATAGGCATACTGTAGGTATTTAACACAAACAGACCCRAGCACCAGTTTTTCTCCCCTCTGTCGCTGACAATACACACTCMGCCAAACAGATATACCTTCAGCCAGCCAAGCATACTGTACCCTGGAACTATACTGCAGAGATGGAAAATTCAGGACTTTCCAAACATGTGTAATAAGATGCTGTAGTTCATTTATTTACACCATAAAAAYTAGTTTTAAAATAAGTGTCTTGGAGAGAGACATTTATTGAATTTCAACAAAAAACTGACCAATAAACTTCTTGTTTCTGATTCAGTAGRCTGTCACAGCCCTGTTTGTGCTAGCCTTTCCATTTAGATGATCTACTGTATGTTGTATACCATGTGGCATCTCCAGATGATTATCATTTGTGGCAGCTTAAGAAGCTATTCTGCTATCTTTCTTCACTTTTCAGGACTCTTGGGATGTGCACTGCCTAGTAAAGCTGGCACTGTGACAGTTCTAGTGATACACTAAGTGTGTTAGTGCGGTAAAAATCCATCCATTATCTTACACTTATTCAGAGTCTGTGAGGGAGAGTCCAGCTACCCTGCGRAGAAAACTCATTTTGAGTGCTTGTATCCACGATCTTGTTCTTTCTGTCACTACACAAAGTTGGTGGACATAAGTGAGGGTGGGAACATAGACTGTTCGATAAACAGAGAGCTTCGCCTTACACAACAGACTGGTACAGAGTCCTCAAAACTGTGGAAGCTGCACCAAGCTGTCTATCTGTCTGTCTCCCACTCCWTTCTCCATTCTTCCTTTCAGTAACAAGAACTTTTCTCAGTTGAATTYAGCTTGGATTGAGTTACAGTCAAYAAACTCCTCATGGGGTGACTTTCTCTGTGGATATAGTATGAACAAGCAGTACACAGATCTACACAGTTGCTGATGCTGAAGGGTTTGAATAGTGAATATTCTTAGTTTTCAAGATTAGGTTTCTGGACTGGAATTAAACAGGGAATGCAGCCAAACCTTAATGTTTTTGGTGCAGGATATGTAAATGAATATGAGTTAAACTGTGTGTAAGAACACAAGCAGGCTTTTTTTATTCATTTATTTATTATTATTATTATTGCTTGTCTAAGGCAGCACAGAGTGACCTGGTGAGTGGAGGGAGCAAGTTCATCCACCACCTGGTGCAATAGCAGAACCAAGGAGTGGCCAATGGTGGTCTTGGCCACCTTAAATAAATCTTTGGCCACCCCACTGCCCACCACAATCATTTGCCGAAACTATAGTCTTGTTTACTATCAAAACTGGAAAGCATAATTTCTTCAAATCATTGACTTGAATCTTTGTTTGTTTGTTTGTTTTTTCATTTACACACACACACACACACACACACACACACACACACACACACACACAC
>NW_013953101.1:16515-27467 GCF_001266775.1 Austrofundulus limnaeus | reverse complement strand
GTGTGTGTGTGTGTGTGTGTGTGTGTGTGTGTGTGTGTGTGTGTGTGTGTAAAATGGCAGTGGCCTTCTTAAATTTTGACATGACAAGCCAATTTTTGAAAGTGAGTTTGTATGTTTTGTGGACCAAAAGAATAGAGTTGTACGTGTCACTGAATGGGCGGAGGACAGACACTAAACAAGTAACTTACGTCATATGTCACTATGTACAGCTGTACGTCACTGACTTTTAAAAATTGCACAGCTTTTTGAAATTAACAGATCCCCAGAACACAGCTCTCTGCTATTTTTATTTCTCAGCCATAATTAACAAGAAAACTGTTAACTGAACCGATAAATGGAAAGCAGCACGGTTGAATTTCATTAAATCTAACAGCAACGTGGGCTTGTTTATACCGCTTAACCTCTGACCCCTACCCACAATGCTATATGGGCAGAAAACTCTTATCCATTTATGTAAGTTAAAACAGCTTTAAATCCACATTTTTAAGTAGATAATTAAAATTCCTTATCCAAACATGCTGGAAACTATCTGAATTTGGATGAGCGACTAACTGTGGAAAGTGGGGAAACGTTGATTTTAGAGAATGGTTTATGATGATGGGCCTGTTTTAATTGGCTCAGGTTGAAAACAACAACAGAGTGGACCTCTGCTCCTGTGTTTTGTTGATTTCCTCCACACAAAGCTCCAAACATGGAGCTGAATGTGCAGCTGCTGGAAGTCACATCTTTGTCGAGCACGTTACTGCATTTCCACCGATGTGGAAAACAAGTTTTAGTTGGAAAAGAAATGATTTTGCAAACAGCATGAATATGATGAATTTTAATGTTATTTGCTCAATCAGCTGGATAATTACTCTGTATTTCCCTTACCAACATTATGCCAACTGCTCGTCATTCTGCATTTCGTTACAGATTGTTTATTTGAGCAACTCTACATTCATTTCTCGCTGAGGGTGAGGTGCCAAAGCTGAGATATTCAACAAATCAAATGATCAMCTAATCAGATAACATCACAATAACAGCAGGCATACAGCCATTCACACAGTTTAAAAGCTTTTTAAATGTGACTCAGACAAGAATTGAGCATCAAGAAGCCAAATGACCGCATTTTATATGAGATAAATCTCAAATTTAAATATGACTAGAAAAAGTTTTCCAACAAAAAAAAACAAGTTTTGCTTTAAGCATGTTATCAAATATAATTTGCTCAAATAACCTACTTATAAACAACTTCCATTGTCCAAAGTACCATACCATCCATCCATCCATTTTCTTCCGCCTATCCGGGGTCGGGTCGCGGGGGCAGCAGCTTCGAAGGGAGGCCCAGACCTCCCTCTCCCCAGCCACTTCTTCCAGCTCCTCCGGGGGAACTCCAAGGCGTTCCCAGGCCAGCCGAGAGATATAGTCCCTCCAGCGTGTCCTGGGTCTTCCTCGGGGCCTCCTCCCGGTGGGACGTGCCCGGAATACCTCACCAGGGAGGCGTCCAGGAGGCATTCTTACCAGATGCCCGAGCCACCTCAACTGGCTCCTCTCGACGTGGAGGAGCAGCGGCTCTACTCTGAGTCCCTCCCGGATGACCGAGCTTCTCACCCTATCTCTAAGGGAGAGCCCAGCCACCCTGCGGAGGAAACCCATTTCGGCCGCTTGTATCCGGGACCTCGTTCTTTCGGTCATGACCCAAAGCTCATGACCATAGATGAGGGTAGGAACGTAGATTGACCTGTAAATCGAGAGCTTCGCTTTCTGACTCAGCTCTCTCTTCACCACGACGGACCGGTACAGCGCCCGCTTTAAAGCAGATGCTGCGCCAATCCACCTGTCGATCTCCCGCTCCGTTCTTCCCCCATTCGTGAACAAGATCCCCAGATACTTAAACTCCTCCACTTGAGACAGAGCGACCCCCCTGACCCGGACAAGGCACTCTGCCCTTTTCCGGCTCAAGACCATGGCCTCGGATTTGGAGGCACTGAGCTTCATCCCGGCCGCTTCGCACTCGGCCGCGAACCGCTCCAGCRAGAGCTGCAGATCTCGTTCCGATGAAGCCAACCGGATCACATCATCCGCAAAAAGCAGAGATGCGATCCTAAGGCCACCAAAACGGATCCCCTCAACACCTCGGCTGCGCCTAGAAATTCTGTCCATGAAAGTAATGAACAGAATCGGTGACAAAGGGCAGCCTTGGCAGAGTCCAACTCTCACTGGAAACGAGCCCGACTTGCTRCCGGCAATGCGAACCAGACTCTGACACCGGTCATACAAGGACCTGACAGCCCGTATCAAGTGGCCCGGTACCCCATACTCCCGGAGAACCCCCCACAAGGCCCCCCTTGGGACACGGTCGAACGCCTTCTCCAAGTCCACAAAACACATGTAGACAGGTTGGGCGAACTCCCATGCACCCTCCAGGACCCTGCTGAGGGTGTAGAGCTGGTCAAAAAATACAAAACCACCATACAAAAAAATAATAAAAAAGTATAATGAGCACAAAAAACTATAACTACTAAAATAAATACATTTAGTTTAGTTTAGTTTAGTTTAGTTTAGTTTATTTCAAACATGTATACAAAACAAAACAAAAAATGATAAAAAGTGAAAGAAAAATTAACATATTTGAAAAGGAATGGGAAGAAGTAAAAAACTTATTCAATCCCACCCTTCTCCGAAGCTTATTAACAGAAAAAAATAGTAAATTCTTCTTTTTCCTTATTCTGAGTTACAATTTCATAAAGACTAAAACAACAATCTGTTTAGCTAGAATTTTATGTAAAACCAGAATATATTCATAAATGTAAATGTAGCTACATCTGCATGCAGTGTATATGCATACACACATAAATGTATACATACACACATTCAAATATAATTAGACAGAAAATAAAAACAGTCAAGTGCTGTCACTGTTCTTTGCTTTACACAATGCTGCTGAAATGAGAGAAACTAACCAAAAGCGGCAGCACTTATAAAAAATAAAATGATGAGAAGAGTTTATCTTCTATTTAAACATAAAAAACTGCATTTTAATAACTAAAGGTGACATAGATACTTTGTTATGGTATAGAACTTAAACATATGCCTTGAGAAACACATAATATTGYCCCTTTAACACCGTTAACCTTAGAAATAATTTCAGTATCTTATTTTTCTTAATGTCTTTTATTGTTGTGCTATAGGCCAAAGCAGAAACAGAGCATTAAACATGTCCAAAAAGAGACGGAGATAAATGGAGACGACATTTTGTGATTGCAGGTTTCTTTTGCCTTCAGGGTGATCAAATGTTCAAATGCCTACAGCTATTCAGGAACTTTCTTCTGAGGATTATTTCTGTGGTGACAGGAGTCAAGCAGCTCATCTCCTCTCTGAGTCTGGTCTGCCACTCCATCCTGGAAGTCTGAAATGGCAAAACTCAGAAGGATGTTCAGGAGATATCAGCAAAAAGCTTTTTGATTGATTCTATCAGATTTTTGTACAGTTTCTTGGTGGATTTTTTTTCTATCAAGCAGCTTCTTGAAAATTAAATCTCATTTTGCTTGCAATTAATGGACCATATTTTTAAGCATTGTTCAACGCTATGAGACTCCATTTACAGTAATGGTTGTAGAACACAGGACAGCTGCACCAGTTATAACTAACACACTGATACCACCCAAAACATCAAAGTTTTATAACATATTGTTGATGATTATCGTATTCAACCTTTCGTTTCTATTTACGGTGAAAATCTTTCACCATGTCTTTGCAAATCCCATCTCGTCCTGTTCTTAGCGAGAGAGCTGCAGTTATAGAAACAGAAAATGTGCAAATGAAGCTCAGCCTCCTCTGTTCTGCTGCCAGAGTTATTCTTGTTAGTCTAATTATTCAAGTCAAACTCAGTGTTTTCAGTCAGAATCCCCGAGAGAGAAGCAGCAGGTCTTCAAGGTAAAACATGATAATTTAGACGCCGCTTCTTTCCAGACACTGAGCCGCTTTGATGCTTCAGTATTTTGCACTTGGCTTTTCGTTTCCCAACTTTCAACGATTCCTACACTGAAATATTGCTGAATAATCTGATAGGGAAATAAAGACAACAAAATGTTGGGATTTTAGTGGTTGTTGTTTTATCTTAGTGTGTCTGTACACAACTTTACAGCAGCAAAAACTCTTAAGAGTTTCGCTTATTTCTGGTTCACTAAAGTTATAAAAAGAAATTCAGCTCGCTAAAACAAACCGATCTTAAAGCAAAGTAACTTTGTTTTAAATGAAGCCTCTCCCTTCGCTTCGCTTTTTTAGGGTAAACATGCAGTTTAGTTACAGTTCTTCACAATACAGTATATTACAAAGAACTTATTATTAAAGTCTGTGGTAGATTTTCTGAAAGAATTAAATTAAAAAAAATGTCTTCTGTTATTTATTAGCTGCCGTAGAGCAGAGCACACGTTCAACAGAGAAGCATCTGCAGAAGTTGTGGAAGGAGTCAAAACAAAGCAGGAGGTGTAAATGAGGCTTTGTGATTCATTCAGATTCAGACCCACAAACCAAGCAGCACCTAGGAAGTGTTCAAGACCAAAGCATAAACAACCAGTTGCTGAAATTAAGCGTCACAACCCATATTTTCCCCATTCAGTTCAGAAGTCACAACATGAAGAACTTCAGGATTATAGTGTCTTCATAAGCAAGTAGTCACAATAACCTTTCATCCACAAATATGAAAGAGATTTTATGGGACATTTTCCATCCACTTTACTTTATGAATTAGTTGCCCATTYATGACTGAATAGATAGTACAAGGATTTCAAATCCAGCAGAATTCTGAGCACCATTTTTCTCTTTAAAATATTCAGCTTCAAGCCATTAGTGGCAGCAGCCAGGTGACTTTACTTCTATAGTTTCATGATTTGAAAATATGTTTGATGGCATATTGCAGGGCTATTCAAATGGTGGCTCACGGGCCAAATATGGCCCGCAAATGACCACTGTTTGGCCTGCCAATTAGTTCTTTCATGTCTTAAGCCCAAAACCCCGGTTTTCTACTTTAATTACTTTTAAGTTTTTTTTAGCTGCACATAGACATGTTTGGTATCTACAGAAATGTCAGAATCTTGGCAACAAGCTGGTAAAAACCACTTCAAAGAAAACCCAAGACAGCTAAAACTACAAGCAGTTGAAGATAAAATTATGAAAGTGAAAATAAAATTGGTTTGAAAATTTGGCAAGTCAGAAGTGACAAAATATTGTTTGTGGTAAATATGAGACATAATGTGTTCTTTTTTTTGTTTTATTATCACCACTTTTATTGCATAGGATTCTGTATGTTGTATTCATGATTAAATGCAGCAAAATAAACTACTTCAAAGGTAACAGATCTTTGTAATACTTGGTTTATTTACATAATGACTAATTGCTGGATATTCGGCCCCCAGTTGTTGGCCAGCAGTAACTGTGGCCCCCGGAGCAATTTAGTTGAATAGCCCTGACATATTGTACAACTGAACAGACATAGGCCTCACTTTATTAATGATTTACTATGTATAAAACTGTGTGCAAACATGACAGTGCAACAAAAGCTGATTTATTAACGGTGTGCAGGGAGGATTGAGTAAATTTATTTGTGTTTTTATGTATTATTCATGCATCCATTTTAAAACATTTTCGTACACTAAACTGAAAATCATGGACCACCTAAAAGGCATTTGTGCCAAACTGAARGCCTGCAGGCCAAATGTGGCCTGCCACCGCATTTTATGTGGCCCAGGAGCGTTTCAAAAACGTCTTAATGTCTAAGTTTAAAACAACCTATTCCAATAAACATACGCTGCATTGGTTTTAAACTACATCTTCTATGATGCACGTTGATTATTTAACCCGCAAAATCTCACATCTCACAACTAGGTGGAGGTGCACAGGGTTCAGTAGTAAATAAAGTCACTGTGCTGCAGCCCAGTTATGCTGGGAAGTGAGAAAACCAGACCCCACCCACACACACACTTTCATTAGGAATTTCCTGTTGGAAAGTGGGAGAGTATTTCTGTCTTATTTATATTACATTTAGTCAGTTGTACAAATAGTATTTTTAGTTTTTATGAGGGAGCATGTTAAAAAGCTGTTTCTATACAGGAAATACCACTTAGAGCTCAGTTTTTGTTTGTTAGCCATTCTCAACAAGATGAGGAACATGACATTTCCTGTTTAGTCAAAGTTAATTCCAACTTTGAGGACCACTATAACTGTCATATGGCCCCTCAGTAAAACAGAAGTTTGACACCTCCGACCTAAGGTCTACTTGATGACAATCCATGAGCAGAAAAATTAACTTTTTTTTGTAGATATAGTTCCAAAATGTAAGCTTTATAAACTAATAAACAAAAAAAAACATCCTGAACAGTGTTTTTTTTTCTTTCCTTCAGTCTCTCTGTGAGGAGAATCTCGTCTCATGAACTGCCGACGTGAAAGCTGAATTTTCATGCACTTCTGCTGCAGCACACCAGAGCTGATAAGCTTCTGTGAAACTCCAGCTGTATTATRTGCCTCCTTCTCTCCTTCCAGAGAAACTGAAGCACTTTCTGTGATTGCTCCGAGGAAAATAAATCAAGTAGTTGGGGGACAGACAACCTTTTGATGTTTAGTTTTTCCTGGTAGTGTCATTTTGTTCCTGCAGAACTTTAGTAGTTCTCAAGTGCACAGATTTTTTTTTGTCTCTCATTCTTTCAGGGTTTGAACGTTTTATTTTTTATTTTGTTGGCTTGTGCAGAAAAGACAGGCAGATGAAGGTGAACTGTGACAGCTCGGTAAGTAAAAATACAACCTGTCTGCTGTACAAATCACTAAAGGCATCTTTCAATTAGCGGGAGGAACAGGTTTCAGTGCAACCTGTGACAGAACTGAGATCATCAGTTGCAGTCRTGGCAGAAACAATAGCAGGGTTATGTTGGTGAAGGAATAAAAATAAGTGAGGTTGTTGGGAGCTGTTGCACGTTTTTATTGGTTTAAATGACATTGCTCGTAGATAGGTGCACTGAATAAATCTGCAAAGCAATGTACAGTTTTCTTTGTATTATGTGTTGCTGCAGAGCCGGAGACAGTAATGTGYGGTTGATGAAGGAGTAACTGTTTTTCTGAGGGTCTGGACTATTAGCACATTATTTCATCATTTTCACATACAAGAAACATCTCTACTGAACGCTCTGCTGAAAGTGTTAAAACTCAAGTTTCAGAATCTCAGTAAGTAATTTAAAGGCTTCCTAGAACAAAGAATTCTGGATACTAAAATAAAAAACACACAACCTATCACAACATTAAMTCCAGATGGATCAAGCCAGGATTTGTAATGACTCTGCCAATTAAAGACATACTGTACGTGTTAGAGAATTGTGAAAAACAACAACAGCAATCTTTTGGTGTCACCCTGCTTCCTGTCTTTCTCACACACAAACAGCTACTTTACTGTAAAACAGCAGAAAGTTTCACAGAATATCCAGCAAAGCAGTACCTTCCCAGAGTTGCGTGAATGTTTATATTGGTATTTAAGAATGTAGCAGAAAGAAAWAAAAGTATTTTGTTTCTCTGCTTGGCAGTCTCTGAGGCATTTTGATGTTATCGCCCCCTGCCTCTCGGATTAGGCATTGCGCTAATCACCCACACCTGCACTGAGTTGGCTCATCACCTTTCTTGGCTTTATAAGGAAGTGCTGGAGTGCATCTTGTCGCCGAAGCATTGCCTCTGTTGGGTATGAGCTCAGCCTGCTACTTGCGCTCTCATAGAGAGTTTATCTTACCTTTGTACCTGTGCTTACTTGTTTTCAGAAGYGACCTCCAGCACATTAACCCCGCCTTGRAAACCGAGCCAAACTCACCTGGATCTCATGCGCTGCCTCCAAYGTAACCCTGCAAATAAATCTGCACTTGTAAAATAATCACCTGTGGAACTTCACCTGTCGGACCTCCTCCTCCAAGTTTCATCTCCTTCACCAACCCGTAAGCCTCATCTTCAAATTATTACCTGCTCAAAACCATACCGGAAAACCTACCTGTTATTCTTCTCTGCAAAACCTCTGTTTCAGTTCCCGTCCCCAGATCCCAGCACCGTTGTAAATAAAAKCACTTACTTTTTTATRTCCTCAGTCTCTATCATTGGTATCTGCTCACATCGACCTCCACCTGAAAATCTGATAGTCTCTCTCCTACTTCTACTTTATCTTATTTCCATTTACCCTTGAGCCCTATGGGCCCTGAACAGGGCCCACAGATGGTGTCATTCATTGTTTGCTAAGTACAGTAGGTGTAAAACTTATTTTTCCCAATTTTTTTCTAAGTCTGTCACAAACGGTGTCTTTAATGTTTTTAAAATGAGTTGCCAAATTATTTTTGGATAAATATTTATGATTTTAGAGCTACATAAATATTAAGTTACTTGAACCATCGTGGACTGTTTCAGTATCAGGAAGTTCTCCGCATCTGTCACTGTACAAGTTTTGGTTCCATACCCCTCCCTTTGGTATCTTTGAAAAGACAAAACTCTAATGAATTCAAGGATATATTTGACACTGTTACTCTTTTTGTTTGGTGACATGAAGTTTTTGCGTAACCGAGAGTATAAATGGCAGTCCTCATGCGTAAAACGTTGAGGCGGAGTTACGTTCCATTCAGTAATTTCATGGTGTGCATAATGGTAGATTTTGATGATGCACAGTGTAAATGTAAAAAAAAAAGGCAATGTCATATGCAGAATGAGTCCTATGAAATCAACACTTTTATTAGACCAGATTATCTTTTATAAAGTAAAAAACCCATTTGGCACGGTTTTGGGTACATTTGGCTCAATTGTGCCAAAATGCCATTTCCGCCTGGCACACTGCTCACTAAAACCTTTGTGAGATGAATATACTAAAAGTTATTCAGTCCTCCTTTGCTACAATTTTTCTCGATGTATAAAATCTAAGKCATTCCTGGGTTTTCACAAGAATTTTCATTGTGTTTTGCAYTGTTGATTAAAAAAATWAAGGCGAGGCTGAAAAAAATTACAAATTTTCTTTATTTAATCACAAATAACTCAGGCACAGTGAGTTACAATAGTGGTTTCACTTAAGAAATTATCTTTAAGATCTTACMTTTTATAGAGGTACYAAGAGGTAACATTTAGACCTTATAACTGTGGAGCTATTCTTGCTTTATTTTGCTGTGTATTTTCAGGCGGAAATTACCTCYAAAACCCYTTRGGGCTTAACARGTCAKCGCAGTTGCTTATGGTTYCCTGTCGTTTGCATTAAATTTGAAAATGGACTTACTCAATAACATGAGTTTCTCTTYTTCAAAGTGTAGTATTTTTAGGTTACATGAAGAATTTCCTGCAAATTTTGGAGTCACTTTGACAGCAGGCCCCTGTGGTCCTCAAGGGCCACTACCCTTCATGTTTCAGATGTTTCCCCTCTTCAGCACACCTGATCTGAATGAAAGAGTCATAAACTTTTAAAAAACAAAATGTTTAACCATAGAACTTATAAAACTCGTGAAGAGCAGGAAACAAGTAAAACATGCATGACAGTGGCCCGGCAGGACCAGGACTGAGCACCAAAGCAACCCGAGATCTACTACACCGTATGCAGACACCTTCATTTTAAGTTGAACACTTTTTTCCACGTACTGTAAACACTCGTTTTGGACCAGGTTAAGATGCAGTTACACGCCAGAAGATCAGGACATGCTACGGTCATGTAAATGCCACAGGTAGCACATTAGTGCTAGTTTGTTTCCCTGACCAGAACCAGTCCTGCTTTATAGTCTCCACAACCAAGTGGACACAGGTCCCTGCCTCTACACTCTGCCCAGACCATCCTGATAAGAATTATTACTATTTTAACTTTACTGTGATGGACTTGTGACCTGTCCAGTGTGTGCCCCGCCCCTCGCACAGTGACTGCTGAATATGGGCACCAGTGACCCTGAAAGGAAGAAGTGGGCATAGATGGAGGAATGGATAATGACTTTATTTGCATAGCACTTTTTTAGACAAATGTTACAAAGTGTTTTACATTAAAAAAAAAACAATTTAAACATCATAAAAGACAATATAAAAGACAAAACATATACCAAATCTATTTAAAAAAAGAGACCAAAATGAAAATCTTCAAAATGATAAAAAGTAATAGTAAAGATGTAAAAGAACACAATGAGGTAGCCTGTCTAATATTTAGCGGGAGAGCGTTCCACAAACTGGCAAGAAACAAAAGCAGGAATAAAGTGATAGATATGACAATCTACCATAATCCTACTATGAAAGTATTTTAATTTTTTAAGCTTTAATGAAACTGATTTATTAGCATCTGTTTTGTATACTCCTTAAGACCAAGACCCTGCAATAACCATACATGTTGAGAAAACATCATGGATTCCACCAGTAGTCACATGACAATGTTTCTCTGGGCAAAACACTGAACTGCTCATTGCCCTTGATGCATCTTCCTGTTGTATGAATGTGATCTAAAGCACTGATCAGACTCTATAAAATGATTTATTCATATTAGCTTTGTAGAGATGTAACAGTGCTGTATGTGTGTGTGGATGAGTAACCGAGTGCACACATTGTGCTGTAAAGCACTTTGAGTAACCTGGTTGGATGGAAAGGTGCTATATAAGCACAGTCATTTACTATTTATCTACAGGGAGTAAAGTAGTTAAGTGGAGCCCTCCTGGTTAGAACTGTTTTGGCTTGTACATGCAGTAAGCCTTGCAGATGAGTGGCTGCAGAAACCACGAGTTTACTTTAGCACATCTTGTTATATAATCTGTTACCATAAACAACTGCAGTAAAGAGTTTGTAGAATTGTTACGGCTGGCTCAGTGCCCGCAACATAAATGAGAACACGACACAAGAGGAAAATGGTTTTAGGCCCCGCGAGGCTTTTATTGTTCTATTTAGTCTTGTCTAGGAGGACTGTTTGTTTTACCGGTCTTGATGGTGTCACCCAACACACAACCGTGTGC
>NW_013953101.1:10249-16240 GCF_001266775.1 Austrofundulus limnaeus | reverse complement strand
TCATTTTATGTGTGTATAGAATTAATTTTGTTTTTAAATGAAAATGAATTAAGATCTTGAACTTGAAATAATTCAGTATAAAATACACAGGCACACTTTATTTTATTTATAATAAACCATAATCAACAGTAACTTTATTCCCACCCACAAAAAATAAATAAATAAAATCTGTTCAAGCAACACAATGACAGCCTGATATCAAACAGAAATATCTCATTAAAAGGCTGTCATCTCCTTCACGATGAAGCGCTTCACTTTGTGTTGTTTCAAGCAGCTTCTCATACTTTTGGCCACAGGATGGCGCCAAAGAGAGCTGTGTTGGAAAGCTTCGAGTAATGAACCCTTTTTYAAAGCAAGCTTCAGTGCTTCAGAAAAGCTTCATTTGCCCATCACTACTGTAGACCTCAGACCTCTCGTCTCCTCAATGCAGCATGTTGCTCCAGCGCTGCAGAGACACCTCGCACTCTGTCACACAGTGCTCGTGCTGACTGCTCCCTTACTTTCACTTCACACCAGGTGCTCCCTAAGACAGGCTCAGGTCTTCTCGACTCCTCCCCTTCAGGACCTTAAAAGGAAGCACACCTGATAGAAGGCACCTGCCAGCCTAATCAGCTGTAAGCAGGAGGCGCAGCAGGGCCGTCACAGAATTAAAACAATGCAGTAAGTTACAGAAATACAAAATTATTTCTTACTTGCTCCATAGAAGTAGTCATCAAAAAGTGTATTTTTTACTCAGTACCTCTGTGTCCCACAGTCAATGATGTGCAAGTACTTCACATTGAACTAAAAAAAGCATCAACAATTTCATATTAATGAAAAGTTGATTATTAATATCTCTAAAGCCAGTGACTGAATATACAGTGGATTCATCCTTTTTGGATTGCAGTATTTATTAATAACAGTAGGTTTCTGTTGTTTTGCTGTATCTTTTCACATTAATGTTATTTTATAAAAGCTAATCAATCCCATTTCTGACTAAATATTTTATAAACGATTTTAAAGACCAGTTTTTTTTAGAATGACACAGGAAAGCTAACAAGTAAAATTCTAAAACTTTATGTAGTTTTGATTGATCTAAAGAACAGATTTTTAGTTCAATGTCAAAAATAACACTAATGTTTTTTTTCTTTTTTGCATAAACAAATTTTTATCTTCATATTACTATCAGTCCAGTTTTCAGTGTCAAAAAGTGACTGTAGTTGGTTTTTGTTTAAATATAAAAAACAGACTGCCACAGAGAATTTTATGAGACTTTAATTAGTAGTGATTGCTCCTGTGTTCTCTTGATGATTGGCCGCATGTTTTTGTGCAGGAGGTAAAAGGTGAAAATGTGTGAATTAAGGTGTCAGAGGAGCTGCGACATTTTGTCCAACAAAAGCAACAGTAACACAGCGACCCTGGGGCGTCTGTCCGTCCTGCTGTGATGTTAAATACGTGATGTTCATCAGCTGTGAAACCATCTGCAGTCCAGAGCTGATGCCAGGTGACTGCAGATTAAATTGTTTTGTTTTGGGGGGTCTGTTAAAGGCTTTGAAACATTAAGATGTGGTGACTCACCTATAGTTTGCACATTAAAGACACTTTTGTTCAATGTAACTAAGTACAAATACTTTGTTACTGTGCTTAAGTAGAAATTTTGGTTATCTGTACTTTACTTCAGTAATTATTTTTCAGCCTACTGTTTAATTTTACTTCTTACATTTTTACACAGTTATCTGTACTTTCTGCTCCTTACATTCTTTTTAAAAAGGTAAGAAGTAGAAAGTAATTTCTCCTGTTTTATTTTGGCTTATTTGTGTTTAAAAAATACTATCTTAAAAATTTGTGCCTCCAGGATAAAGTGAATATAATTGTAGTTGGTTGAGAAGTATAAATGTATACCATTCTCACACTGTATTAATTTGTACACAATCTATCACAGCTGCACGTTTTTAGAAAAAAAAAATTGGTCACCTCCCAATAAATTTATTTTGGAAAATCTAACTGCTCATTTTTACTCAACATTTTTACTTTTAATACTTAAGTATATTTTATATCAGAAATTTACTTTTGATAAGTACAAAAAAATCTGATACTTTAAGACTTTTACTCAAGTAATATTCTTAGAGGAGATTTTAACTTTTACCAAAGTAATTTTATGATAATATACTTGTACTTTTACTCAAGTATCACTTTGAGGTACTTTACATAACACTGCTTTTGTTTTACGGATACATAAAGGGATAGTTCGGCTGTTTTGAAGTTGGGTTCTGTGGAAAAGTTGTGCACGATAATATTTGACCTGTTTTAGATATTGCATGTTAATTTTGATTTCCTGCAGTATTTTGATATCTGGTGAAAAGTTGAGATCATTTAGTAACGACTCTTTACAACATGTTCAGAATTCTGCAGATCAGGACAAGTTTCTTCTTATCTAAACACCTGACCTAATTTACAAATTGCCCCTTTTTCATTGTACTGATGAAATGATACATTCTGCATCTTTATTCTGCACTTTTTGAACACCGTCTGTATTTTGTTCAACATATTTAAGTACATTTTTATTGTGTTGCACTACTTGAAAGCTGGGCCATTGCAACAGGGCAGGCAAACCAGGCAATTGCTTATAGGCTCCCAAGCTGGCTCTACAGGCAATTGTACAAGTGGTCTAAGCATCCCTTTAAATTCTATGGTGGGTAATGCAGATAAGTGCAACAATAACATTGTCAGAATCCCCCTCAATAGCCCCCTCCTAACTAAATGTACATGAGGTCAATCGTGAGAGGCTCACAAGATTGGCGCTTGTGTTAATTGAGCAGAGTGTTAGCAGGTCTTCGGACATGGAAGATATTATTGTTGGGTGAATACATTTTTCTAAGGTGGACGGCATCTAATTTGAATACAGACATTTGCTCAGTTGAAAAACAGTCTGTGTTCTGTTACTGAAATTATGGATCAGGGGTTGGATTTATAAAGCTTGCGTATGCACAAAACAAGCCCAGAAACTTGCATACACCACTTTTCACGCAAAGGTTGTGATTTATAAAACTCAAACTTGACGTGAAAATGTGCGGTCCCTCAGCCAGCTCTGATCCATGTGTACGCTCATTTTGGAGACATGAAACTGTGACACAGATGGTGAAGTGAGGAGTTAGAGCCACACTGTGTAATGATCACTGTCAGAGATTTAATTTACCTTCATAATCAGACTTAGATTTTTATTCAGCTTCATCATCAGCTTTCTTAACAGTAATATTTATGATTCTGCTGCTGAGCCATGAGGACCTTTGAAATAAAAAACTTAAATCTTAAATAAAAGTTCACGCATCTCCATTTATCTGCTTCCTCCTCAGACGACCCTGACCCACAGACCCCTCCCCGACAAGAGACATTTCAACAGAACGACAGCAAATGTCATGCCTGAGTACTCGCGCCGGGCGTGCCCACCCTCGCCAGTGTGGATGTTATAAAACTTCACTTTTTGAAGTCCATATTTCTCACACGTGCGGGGCTGTGATGGGGTGAGGAGACAATCAGCTGCAGATAACAGGGCAGGCAGGAGGGGGGAGGACAGGAGGAGAGCGGTGAAATTATTTCTAACTTTTATCTGACTTATTTTATTTTATTTATTGTTTTTATCGTCCTGCAGGCTCTGAGAGAAAATGAATTTCAAGCTGAGTTTTTGATAAAAATCATTAGATTACTCTAAAGGTCTGTAAACCTGCAAAATGAGGGAAAATCTGTCAGTTACAGACATTCAGTTCATGTGAGCAGTTGTCAGTCAGCACCTGTCATCCTCCAGATCGCTTTTGTTGGCATTGATCAGCTGACTGATTTAAATGCATCTTAACATTTATGAGGTACTTTACATTGACTGTTTATGGTTGCGTGTGGGGGCGTGTAGAGGGCAGAACCTGAGGCGGGACCTTGTGCGCAAACTTTGAGGTGAAGCTGTGATCTGTAAAGGAAAGGTGTGCAGAAACGTGCGTATGCACGGTTTTATAAAGCTGATTTTTTATTTTATTTTATTTTATTTTTTTGCATACGCCATTTTCGCCTTTTGGCCGTACGTTCACTTTTAGTATGGTTTCCATGCAATCCTTTGTAAATCTGACCCCAGGTGCACAGTCACTACTGAAAACTTTTTGACAGAGCATTGCTTCAAAAACAAGCAGACTATCCCTTTGAGTGCGGGACTAACACTGTCATTCCTCCAGACACTTGTGGACAGCAGCAGTAATCAAGTATCTGGACAAAATACAGAGGCTCAACATTATTAGGAAGTCCCTCTTTTTTCAGCTGGCAGGGGCTTGTTTTGCTGTCCTCCTCCGCCATCCTCGCTAAGTTGTAATTATTTTATAAACTGCAAAGATACAAGAGCTTTGGCTTTTCATCTGTTTTGAAAATGCGTGCTAATTTTAAAGGGGAGGAGGTCTTGTGTGTCTTATCTTGTGTGTGTAGACAAATTCAGAATGCCTTTTTAAAAGTCAGACGTGGGCAGGAAATGTTGCCTTCGAGGAACCCAAAGATCTTCAGAGTTTGTGAGAAATTAATTTGGCATTTTTGTTTTTAGGCACATCAGTTTGCAGTATTTTTTTTAAAGTCAAAGTACACCGCAGCTTTTTGGAAAAGAATAATTAAGCAGTGTTCTAATATTTGTTCGCCTGCTTTACATAATTATAGCTGATTTCTGTGTCAACCGGAGGAGCAGAGAGAGCAAAGACACGGTGGCCTCTGACATGACATCATCTTTATCTGCTCCTTGAAGCTGTCTCTCTCCATCCATCTGCTGTTACCATGACTCCCGCTGTCGTCGCTGCTTCCTACGGCACAAGCTGGCACCAAGCCTTGGAAGACACTCTTTTTAATTGAGCTTATATTTGTGACCATCTCCTCTCTCAGAGGACCTGTTGGAAAATGGTCAAGACTAAGCCAGCTCCAGGTTATGAGCAATCTTTAATGTTTTTTAAATATCTGTTGATTTCTAAGTTGCTATCAATTAAAGAAATTTTGTTCTATTTTATTTCACATTCTCTACAGCTGTCCTGTTTATGGATGAGTTGTAAAAAACCCAACATACGCTTTATAGACTTTTTACACAAGAATATCCCTGTTACTGTTTAATAGGTATTACATTTATATCCAATCATTGTTCACTTTTTTACACTCTGATTATCTAACTTTTTCTGCCACAGGTGCATTTTTTTAACAGAGGAATTTCAAGATGACCACAACAATCTTTATAAAACAGAAAAAAAAATAGACTTCAGTTCATTTCAAAGATTTTGGGCAAAAAATCATGCCAGAAGCTGAAAATCACCCACAACACATACAGTATCTGAACCATTGTGCATAATCTCATCTGTGTTCACAACTGGAATTACCTGTTGGAGCCAATTGTTTGTCCATGACTCAAACATCTAATGAACCATCAGATATTTTAAAGTCCGACACCSACCATTTATTTTTTTCATATTACATATCTAGTGAAACATGTATATCTTAGGCAGCATGGTGGATCAGTGGTTAGCACTGATATGTCACAAAAAGAAGGTCCTGGGTTCAACATCAGCATCGGTTCTCTCTTGGTAATCTGGTTTCCCCTACAGACTAAAAACATGTACAATAAGATGCCTTCAGGCCTCCCCTGCAAAAGAGATGTGGGATCTCCATGGATTTGCTTGATTAAATCAAAGTTAATACAAATAAAATAAAATATGATAACCATAGGCTTTGGAAACAATCCCTTCATTTCCATATACTGTATGTGACGTAATGCCAGGGAGAAACGTCTTTATTGCGCAAGGCTGGAGGCAGCTGCAAAGATGGGCAGTGTTATGGAGAAGACACCCCCATTCTCACCCCAGTACCACCGACCACACAAACAAACCCCCACCTCCTTTCTGAATAAGGCCCAGGGTTTTTGTCAAGCCAAAACATTTACAGGAACAAGACCAGGGGTCTCATTTATAAAGGATTGCGTGGAAACCATACTAAAAGTGAACGTACGGC
>NW_013953101.1:1753-6616 GCF_001266775.1 Austrofundulus limnaeus | reverse complement strand
TACCAGAGCAGGGAGCAGCAGCAGCGGTCAAAATACCTCAGAAACTCGAACAAATAGGCTCAAGGCTTTACTAAGCTAAACACTAGAGGTACATGAGAAAACGTGTTCATAACGAATGAAAATAAATAAATAATTGCCGGTCTTGAACGCTGGTCTCCCACTCTCTGGGCCAACACTCTACCCATTGCCCTATTGGAGGCTTGTTGCCAAATGAGCTACACATTGCACAACACCACCATGATGGCTTTTTATACTGAGGAGGACGAGTTTCAACTGGGAGTTGTTAGGTAAGGGGCTGAACGCAGGTTCCGGTGGGTTGTCGTACGGCTTGTGACATCACAAAACGATGGAAGTATAAAACTTGTCATTAATATACATTAAAAATACATTTACTTACAGTAAATATGCCCCTGGGTGCATTCATTTGGTCCTAGGACTGTTGTTAAGAAGTACATACCCAAAGTTGAGTAAAAAAATCCTTTAAAAAGTGAATTTTGCATAATAGGTCCCCTTTAAAATATTATTAAAATAACACAATACAACTTCTGTAACAAGAGGCAGCATGAAGCTTAGCCAGCTACCTTGTGTACCAACATTACTCATTTAAAACAAAGTACAACATGTTTACGATGTTCAGGTTATAGAGAAATGTGAAGGAATCACTGATGAGTGAGTTTTATGAAGACGTTTGGACCAGGGTGCACCATGACAGACACCGGTGTCATGCATGTGAGCCCTGGTGCCTGAACCGGAAGCCCTTATTGGACAGAGAACTTACCCCGGCTGAGGATAGCACCCTTTACCGACTCTAATCKAAGCAGAATGTAACAAGAGAAAACCTTGACAGAATAACCTGCAGGTCATTACTGTGTTCAGGTAAAGAGGCATGCACCCATCAGAGCATAGCAACACTAGCTTTCATTAGCAGTGACGTGTGATGAGGTTCATGGCGCAGTTCATCAGAATCAGGTTTACAAATATCTGAAMCCTACAGAGCAGATTATTCACCATATGATTRGCAGAAGTTAATGAGTTGTTTCATTTCTCATATTAAAATTCCTCACACAAACTGTAGCTCACTTTGTGCACAATTCAATAAAACAAAGTTATGTCCTACCTTTACTTAACGTATAAATGAAGTTTTAAGATAATATATTACATGTTTGTTTACCTTATAATGTGTTTATAACAGACAAAAAAACACAACAATGCATGAATTTTTGAATGTGAAAAGAATTATACAACCACATCARCGCTGGGCTGGAATGCAAGTTTAATGCTTGTCTCTGCTCTGCTCTCCCCRTGCATTCAKCCCYGAAACCAGGAAGTGGTGTTACAACTTTCTTCAGAATCTGACCCCACCTACTAAGTTTGACATCACTGAGGGGGGAACACTATCCTTTTCCGGGGTCAAATCCTCTCGACATAATTCCTGTTTCAGCGTGTTTCTTTTACATTCAGTCACTATGTGTTGAATATGTGTTCAGGCATGTAACTACTTCTATACTTCCTGCTCTGGGTGACCATATCGTCCAGCCATCCAGACCAGTTTGTACATAAAATCATCAATTTAATCACAAAAAATATTCACACAATGGTTTATAAAACTATATCATGTTTCACCCAAGAAAAAACTATAAAATGTGTAGTGCTTTTTTAAAATTCAGTTGTAAACAACTCCAATAAATTTCTTCAAAGACCATGCACCAGTCACAATATCATGTCTGAGACCAGATTGTGTCGCAAGCTGTAAAAAGGCAGAAAATGTTTTTTTAAGTTACTCTCATGACATCCACGTACTTTAACATACAGTTTGTCCCTGCTGCACCGGACCTTACTGAAAGACCCGCCCTGCTCTGCTTTAATTGAATAAAACTATTGCTCTGAGGTTCATTTGATTTGTTGAAAGCAGTGTCCTGATACAGGATCTGAACGACTGTTCACACAAGTGCAACAGGAATTTTTTTTATAGTCTCACTATTAAGAAATCAAGTCACATTTGCAACAAAATTGTTTGCTCTCTAGAGCCCTTGTGTTAAAACTGAGTGTTACTCCAAATTCAGTGTAATGTTTTTTGTGCTTGTTTTATTGTTTGTTGATTTTATTTTGAAATAAAATCTTAAAAGTCAAAGCTGGTCTTTTTATTGGTGGTTTGTTACGATGAAAATGCCTTGTAATGAACAGATTCAGGCCTAAAACCACCATTTTTGACTCTGGTATAAACTCTGCTGCAAAATGTTATGGTCATTTATAAAGGCTAGTTTTAATTTTACAAAAGAGCATTACATTCGCCAAAGCAAAAAATATCTGACTCTGTCATAATTACAGGATAAGATGTCATAACTACGAGATCCTGATCTCATAATTATGAGAAAAGTTAAAGAGAGTCATAGCTGACCTACACTACAGTAAAAGTGGTCAATGGCTRCCCTATTTGAGTTGATGTTTTTATTTCCACTTAGGTGAAACACTGAATATTGAGTTTACCTAATAAGGATGGAATTAATATCCGTGTGTTGATATTACGCAGGTATCTTAAGTCCTTGGTGTTTGTGATGTGTCCAGGTGTCATCTTAATGAATGGTTTCTCAAATACCCTACAGTAAGTGTTTCCCCTTTACAACTTATTGGCTGATACAGGTTTAAAAGGACCAAGTTCTGCCTGCTTCAGAGTGTGAGGGAGGGAGACCAGAGGAGAGATGAGCTTTTGGTCATTCTTTGTGGGCCCAGCTCTCCAACCTTGCTCCCGCTACTGTCTTGTTGACACCTGTTGTTCAATGCAGTGGTTCCCAAACCCTGGTCCTCAAGTACCCCAYCCAGCATGTTTTACTTGTTTCCCTGCTATTCAGCAGGTCTTCAGAAGACTGTTAATCACTCATTCATTCAAATCAGGGAAAAATCTAAACATGCAGGAGAGGAGTCTTTGAGGACYATAGGGTTGACAATCACTGCTTTAACACGTTATCTGATTTATTATTTACAGATAAATGGTAAAGAGCCAATGGCTTCCAAAGGCAATACTAAAAAAACATAAAACTAGGTCAATATTATATTTTGAAAATGTCTCATCAAGCTCAGAGAAGCTCTTGAGGTGTTGGTCAACATTTAAAGCAGTGATTGTTAGATGTTTCCCTGATTTGACACATCTGGTTTGAATGAATGAGAGATTAACAATCTTCTGAAGACCTGCTGAAGAGAAACAAGTAAAACATGCTGGATAGGGGTCCTTGAGGACCAGGGTTGGGAACCACTGGTTTAATGTGTTGAGTTGTTGTTAAATCTGAGAATCACCAGCCACACTTTTATGGTTTTTGGTTGCAGGGTCAGATCCTGGACCACAGTGGTTTGATGGTCTCCATCCTTTTGGTCATTTAGGCTGGAGCTCCCAGCTCTCTTTCTTTAGACTGGCTTCTTCATAATAAAACATTTGTTTAAAAGTTAAACCATCTGGACTCTATATGTTATGTGCTCAGAGTAATCCTAGACACTCGGACCATGTAGGAGTGTTCACACAAAAAGCCAACTCTGACATGCTGGAAGTCTTTCTCTTCCTGCAGGAGAAATAAAACTAGTGCAGGATGCTTCATGGCTATAAGTAGCTAATGCATCTGAAATGTACCCAGGCTGGCTTGATGGTGCTCCAAAGAACTATTCGGTGTTATATTACTTGTTTCAACCCTTGTTTTATAACTTTATTAAACTGTGGTATGTAAGCAGCTTGGTCTGGGGACTCGTGCATTTGGCATCACACGCTAACACATCCAGGTGGAACATAAACTCAAAACAATAGTTCCTATTGTTACAAATACAGATCTGAGCAAATAATTTGGTGTAAAATCTGAGCTAATCTGTTAAAACTGCTTGAATTAAGTAAGATATCTATTCAAATGGACAGCAAACAAGTGACTAATGGAAGAGACAGAAGTTGGAAAAACAAACTCCAGCTGAAGAAATGTGGAATTCAATTATTTGAAAGATTTTGTTTGCACAGAGCGAGAAAGAGAGGGCTCACTGTGATGTGACTACCTTACATAATAGCCACCAGCAGCGGTGCCACTCCACAGATGGTGCAGGAGAGGTAGGCAGCTTTACCACTACATCTATTTCCACAGAGAAGCAGTGAGAGCTCTTATCCCCCTCTGCAAGCCCACACTCTGACAGGAGGATGAGGCGCTTGACGAGCAGCCATGAGGCCAGATACCGTGATTAAAAATGGATGCTGATGCAAGAGGAAGTGTCAGCATGTTGCTGCCATAACACACCCATGTAAAAAATCAGTCAGACCGCTGCCTCTGGKTGTTGTGTTTATTGGCAGGTTATTGATTATGTTGAGTGAAGGGTGTGTGTGCCGAGAGGCAGACTGGTACAGCTGTAGATTTGCATGGTTTATGCATTCTTTACAAGGCTCCTGTCCTGTGCATCGACTTGTCAGCTCAGCAGGAAAAGAAGAGGCACATGCTGTACCTGATGATGAATGGCAACTTGTTGAGATGCAATTAAATATTGAATACCTMTGGACCTATTTTAAGTATATTGCAGTATGATGTGGACTTAATTCTTCATTACAAAATGTCTCCATGGAAGAAGGTTTTAAAAGAGGGCAGCTTTAGTTTCCATACTAGTGAAATACAGCTGTCTTTGCCTGTTTGCTGTCTTTGCCTGTTTGAGCTGGTTAATAGATGCTTTTCTATGGACATAAATTTGGGTCATATATGTTTTGCACTTAATTTTAAATCAGACTTTGTATTTGTAAATTAAGATTTGTAGCTTTTGGATGTGGGGATGTGTTTGAAATAATTTGTATTTGTAAAAATAAGATTTGTATCTTTAAAAAATAATTACACAAGTCATATAGTGTGTGTG
>NW_013953101.1:0-1292 GCF_001266775.1 Austrofundulus limnaeus | reverse complement strand
CATATAATGTAATAACTAACTTGGAGCTGCAACAATTTGTTGCTATTAAAATAACATAAATTGTTTTCATATTATATACATATTAAAAGCTCACTTGTAGCCATCTTCATATTGAATTAAATTTGTGCATTTATTGTTTTAGGTTTAAATGACACCATCTTGATCCATTCACACAGCATCTGATCAGAGCTGCAGTGCTGCAGGCTGACATGTTCCTGCAGGATCACAGACAATTTTCTGAAGCAGCTCTGAAGACCATGGAGGCTCACCCAGTGCTGAACAGGACCAGCTCTTCATGGAGAACAAACTGCAGGACACCTTCAGAGACTGTGACTCTGCTGAAGATTCTCATCACATCTCCTCTGACCACAGCTGAATCTGAGAGGAGCTTCTGAACACTGAAGAGAATCCAGACTTTCCTCAGGTACAACATCACATCTCACTGGCATGCTCCATAGCAGGAGTCTCCAACCAGTAGCTCGTGAGCTACCAGTAACTCTTGGGCACATTTAAAGTAGCTCTTATGTGCTTATGAAAAATTAGGAGAAGCAAAATTTAATTTGTCACTGGCCAAACAAACTTTCATTTAACTCCAATCTCATATCAGTCTATAGATGTCCCTTCCCCTTGGTTGTCAAACAGTTTAGGGCTCAGTATGGTCGATTGGCAGACGACGCACAGCTACGTGGCTGTTCGGCTTTCGTTTTCACATATACTTTTCATAGAACCTTGAGACAAACTGTGCCAAACTCCTGGGAAACCCCTCCTGCTGCAGTATATGTCACTACAGGGAGTTTCTTCCTGCTGGGAAAAAAATGCAGAAAAATATCAGAGACCCATTACCCAATGTTATTTGTGCACAAATCTGTTGCATTTAAACCCTAAGTTATTAGTGTGAAATACAATATAATATGAATGCATAATCACAAAAAGCACAATTATGTAAATTGAGTGTTCTTTGTAATAGTTTTGAAGTGAAGACAAAGTTTTTAGTGCAAAACAAGCTTATTCCAATGTTTATATTTTAAATTAATTGTTGCAAAAGGTAGCTCTTGGACAATTTCGTTTTGTGAAAGTAGCTCTTAAAGAGAAAAAGGTTGGGGACCCCTGCTCTACATAGAAGAATCTTGTTAAAACATCCCTGACTTTAACCAGAGTCATGAAGAAATTTGATTCTCAGTTACAGAAGAGCAAAATTTATGTACAGAAAATAAAACACTACATGACATCGCAATGCTGTTTTATTATTTTAATTTGTTTAATAAATACACTGGCGTGATACAACTTAGTAC
>NW_013953100.1:226902-227582 GCF_001266775.1 Austrofundulus limnaeus | reverse complement strand
GATTTAGATTTGTCAAATGACCAGGATGCTGTGGTGTGTGTGCGGACTCCAAAGATGTTAAAGAAGAAAAATGAAAGTCAGATGTCGTAAGACAGAGTACATGTGTCTGAATGGGAGGGGGCAGGTGAAACAGAAACATTACAAGAAGCAGAGGGCACAAAGAAGGGCATCTAGAACAGTTAGGTTACAAACAGTTGTGGATAAACAGTGTATGTTAGTAAAATATCTTATTTACCAACAGTTTACCTTTCCAGTTTGGATATAGATTGAATCAAAAGACAAAGCCCTCAAAACACCACAGAAGGGGACTTATTTAACTCCTGACAGAGAAACAGAAAAGTGATGTTGAACAAAAAGGATCAATTTTTTTACCTCCTTCGATTAGTACTCACTGTAACGTGCGAGCTATGAGGGCTGAAAACATACCCAGTGAGAACCACAGAGTCAAATAACTTTGGAGCATGGGAACTCGTTTCCATTTATTCAAAGAGCTCTCCTCTCTTCTCACCATAGGGGAGGAAAAACAAAGCAAAAATCTGTCAGGGTCAACATGGCTACCACAAGAGTGCCACCCTTTTTTTTCCAAAATCAAAGCACACAATATACACTCACCGGCCACTTTATTAGGTACACCACGCTAGTAACGGGTTGGACCCCCTTTTGCCTTCAGAACTGCCTCA
>NW_013953100.1:223416-225663 GCF_001266775.1 Austrofundulus limnaeus | reverse complement strand
TGAGGCAGTTCTGAAGGCAAAAGGGGGTCCAACCCGTTACTAGCGTGGTGTACCTAATAAAGTGGCCGGTGAGTGTAAAACTCACTCGCAGGCGGCTATAAAACCCGGTGCTGAGCTTCCAGGACCGGTTTAATCTGATCAGATCTGTTCCTTTTATTGCCTGGAAGTGATCCATCAGGTGGGTTTCTGAATTTTATGCATTTTTGCAGAAATATCGCCCGCCAGTGGTTTCAGGCTGAATCCAGATGGGAGAGCGGGTGCTGGACGTGGGACCGCGGTTTCACCTCACTGGATCTCTTCCTTTTATTCCCCTGCATCAGCACAAGCAGCCCCGTGCTGGAAATCAGCCATTTCACCCGCCGGAGCTCGCCTGACGACATTTGATTGCTTATATCTCCGCGTGGAAATGTCCCAGGAACTTGCAACCACCTCCAGGTTGTAGCAGAGATCCAGAATATTAAAAAGAGCTGTGTCCCGCCTGGATCCGACGCTCAGAGCTGGAGCTAGAGGTTCCGGAGTAAATTGAGTACTATATCTCACGCCAAAGCACCTTTTTCGGCCGATCGTTGGTTAATAGCTCCGCGGAGAACTTTAAAACCCGACCAGCCACTCCGGGATCCGATGCTCCTAGCCCGGGGAGAGGGGCTAAAACCACCCCCGGTGGAGGTCCGACGGTGCGTAATTTTGGAGGTTTTTTGCTTATATCTTGCGGGGGAACGTCGCAGGGACTCCACTCAATGTTCTCCTAGTAGGGGAGATCAGGGCTTTAAAACCCGACCATTTACGCCAGGATCCGATGCTCTTAGCCCAGGAGGGGGGGCTAAAACCACCCCGGCGGGAGGTCAGACAGTGCGTATTTTGGAGGTATTTTTCTTATTGCTCCGCGGCGGAACGTCACAGGGACTTCATTCAGCTTTCATCTTGTAGGGCAGAACCAGAGCTTTCAAACAAGACCAGCCACTCCGGGATGCGACGCTCAAAGCCGGCTCACAGATCAGTCACTTCTTCACCTCTTCCCTGTGTTTCGTGACATCGAACTCTCTGCAGATTAGATTTAAGATTCCTGAAATTTAATTTATGTAACTCTAAGCATTAAAGTCATAAAAATATTTTAATTTCATTATGTTTAATTTCAGTTCTAAACATATTCAGTGTTTTTATTAACTTTTTTCTCTTCATCTCTTCTCTAGCTCAGATCACAATTATCGGCAAATATCCAACTATGCAAATTAGGTGATGTTGTCATCTAGTGACTTTTAGGACAGCCARTAGGGGCTTTTCTCTTGAGTTGGCAGCACTGTCTGGACTGTAGCACACATTCTTCAGAACAGGTTAATGGAAGCACAGCACGGACATTACCGCCATAAACTTTGCAGCCCTTGGACAGCGGAGCGAGGTACATGTTTAGAGCTGTATTAAMAGTTTATTATGAAGTTAGCATTTTTATGTAATGTATTCATGTTTTGTGTMAAACATAAGCAATATATTTTCTTTTCTTTTAGTTTTCACGGTGTATTTGGAGCACGGTGAATTCAGTGCACTTCAACAAACTTGGTTTYGAACAAAGTAAATACGAATCTACTGGAACCGGCGAAGCTCTCCGTGTTTTCTTGGGTCTGAGGGAYTACTACTTGTGTATTTGTTCTAAGTTGATTGTGATCCTTATTATGTGTAGAGCTTTATGCCCTCCCCCTGTCTGACTCTGCTGACTCCCACTCATGTGATAGACCCGTCATGTGGGGACTGGGAGGACCAGGACCGATGCTGATCAGAAGAACACCGAAAAACGGGAGAGTTGAGTGTGTGTCAGCAGTGAAGCCCTTCAGTTGAGTGTTTGTTAGAGGCACGAGCTGCAGCTTCAGGAAAGCAGCTCGTTCTTATTTCTAATAAACGCTGTTGGCGGTACGACATCTGCGGTGTGTTGGCGTCATTWTTTACTGACAGTAAACCACTTTAAATAGTAATTACAGGATTGAAAAGGTAAATTTCCAATAAAATACTGGTAGCTGCAGACGCCAGTTTTTTTTACCATTCTGTCAAAAAAACGGTAATCTACTGGCAGCTGCAGACACCAGTATGTTACCGTAAAAAAAACGGTAAAATACTGGCAGCTACGGACGCCAGTATTTTACCGTTCTTTCACAGTATCTATACCGTACTTGCATTGACAGTAATCTACTGTGGGGTTAAATTGCAGTACAGCTACTGTGCATTTACGGCAAAACACTGGCTTCTGTAGCTGCCAGT
>NW_013953100.1:220612-222416 GCF_001266775.1 Austrofundulus limnaeus | reverse complement strand
GCAGCATTTTGGATTAACTGAAGACTTCTTAAAGAGTTTTCTGGATGTCCAGATAATAAAGAAGTGTCTCCCTCTGGTGTTCCTGCTCTGCCTCACGTTCTCATTTCAGCCCTCAGTCTTTCAGTTCCTTCCAGATTATTCTCTCACACCTGTCTGCACTTCCACTCAACCCAGTCCTTACTTAACCAGTCCTTTTCTTCCACTTCCTCTATGGAAGAATTATCCAGACTTTAATCAGGAGCGGACATTTTCAGTTTGAGAGCAGGATAGTATGTTTTTGCTCTCAAAACTTTAYGTATTTGTCCTCAAAACTTAAAAWGCTCACACTCAAAACCTCTGCTCTCTTCAAATATGCTCTGCTCTCTCTCAGACCTTTCCTTTCTCGCTCAGAATTTCTCCTCACGCTCAAACTTTCTGCTTGTGGATTTCTCCTGCGCTCTTTCCGATCAGGGAGTAATGTCTCCTAGCAATCATTCCAGCCAATAGAATGAAAGCATTAAACTGGGCGGAGACCGCCTGCTCTGGGGTGCGTTTGTTTCCTTCCATTGGATGTGCCTGTGTGTGGATGCATAGATTTTTGCATCTGCTCTTCCTGAGACCCGGTTCGTGATTTGTGAACCAACCGACTGGAGCAGCTACGGTAAGTGTAGTAAAATGAAATCTGAATAGTTTTTTTTTTTTTGTTGGGGTTTTTTTGTAATTACGATGGACAAAGAGTGGCCTTGAAATATTTTTGTCTTTTAGTTTGTGTGTAGTTATGATTAGGTTAATGTTGATAGCCAAGTTAGGAATCTTTAGAGTTTTTAGTCGCCAAATGTAAATCAAGTTGAGTAAATATGAATAATGATAGGTATGTGTCTTTACTGTGTGTGCTAACCTCATGGATAGACTTCTTTAACGACTACCAGTCCGCTATTAGCTGCTAGCAAATAACATAAAATGGTTCATTTAAAATATTGTAATAAAAAAATAAATACATTAAAAAACAAAAAGCTATTATAACCTCTTCATACACTGCTAATACCTAACATGAGAAGAAGAAATATAACTGGTTTGATTGTTTAAACTCATTTTCTGGGGCATTGTTTGAATAAACTTTTGCAATATCACAATACAGTATATATTTATATCCAGTGTTGGGTTATTTTTTCACCAAGATCTTTCTTTGATGATGGTAGAATTCAGATTACAAATTAGTTCGGATCAAGCTGAATCAGATCAGAATACTCTGATTGGGGTGTTTTTATGATGCGTTTTTATTTTGAATGTCTGTTTAATCTGATTATTGTGTCCATGCAAACATAGCCTTGTTGACTAGGTTAGTTTTTGTCTTGTTCGGTACACTCAGTGTGACCTGTAATGTTTTATTCTCTTTTACAGTCTTTGCCGTCTATAAGCTCAGATCTAGGCCTCGCTGAATTCACCAATATTTAGTAAACGAGAGCCTCCAGGAGGTGGCTACATGCACACGTAAGTTATGACTAATTACCATGTTTGTTTGTTACCTGGTTTAGTAATCTGAGTTATGATGGTTTTATTTGTTTTTCTGCTTTTCTTAAAGTTCTGACGTCCACATGTTCATGGTGCTGAGGTGAATCCACTGCTGCCACATCCAGCCCTGTGTCTGGACATAACATCCAGCTTTGAACACAGTTCATTCTGTTTCTGAAGGGTTTTTTTTCTGGTGAGTTGATGAAAAACAATACTTTTTGCCACTGTGCAGCTTTAGCTGACTGCTCTGCACCTATGATGTTTTGTAGCCAGTGTTAACTAGCTAGGTTGTATTTAACTGCAGCTAGCTTGT
>NW_013953100.1:218058-219756 GCF_001266775.1 Austrofundulus limnaeus | reverse complement strand
CACACACACACACATTTCCTCCTCGCGACGCGACGCGCATCAAATCAGACGTCTTTTTGAAAAGAATAAATGTGTCAGATACTTTTTATCTTATCTTCAGATCTACTTGGCCTAACAACACGATTTAAAAACCGGTTTAAAGGTCGAAGTCTCTACTTTTCACTCGAGAGTCAGAGAGGGCGGATCTTTACAGGAAGAGTTTTTTTTTCTACCTAAACTTTATTCAGCTCAGCCAACATTGACAACGCTCTGCGGGTGATGTGAACGTCTCCGCGACACGGCGAGGCACGCAKAAATCTCGCGACACAACGAATCGATAATGAAATACGTTGCCAACGCTTTTAATAATCGATTTTTATCGATTTTATCGATTCGTTGTTGCAGCCCTAAACCTGATAACTACCCATTTCTCCACATTTCACTTTTGGACTTAATCCTCATTTCGATGTGACGGGTCACAAATGGGGATTTTAAGAGTAAAGAAAATGTGATGGTGAAAATAAATAACTTTATGGTATTAAACCACATTTAAACTTAACACAGTTAAACCACATGAAGTCAACTGTTGCACACAGCATCACAAAGGTAAAAAAGATGTCATTTTCTGTCCTCCAAAATAATCAGAGATGAATCAAGATGTTTGAACAACATGACTAACGTTTTAATGGTTACGGTGTTAATCAATGCAGGACTGATCATTTTCATTTGTTTTGTATCATTAGTTCAGCATTTAATCATCTTTATCTCAAGACAGAACAAGAAATTAAGAAAAATTAACTAGAATATCTGGTCAGCATCAATAAACGACTGCCCAGCTAGCGAAAGATGTTAATTAAATGTTGAATTATGGTCAAAAAAGTTTATTTTTGAYGAGTGTTTAAACARCCATCAAACACTCATCCAAATCTGGTCAAGTAACCAGTGTTGAAAAGATGTTATTGAATCAATGTTGTTTCRTTGTGGAATTCCAATGATTGAAATGCCAACATCTAATCAATGATGAATCAACGTATGCTGTTTGTCGCACACCTCCTCCTTCAAGAGGAGGAGGGGGAGGAGGAAAAGAGGTTGAATCAACATTTCAGTTGTATAAGTTATGATTGAAAACCTAACGTCGTTTCAACAAGTCAGTCACCGACCACTKTTTGTATAATTTCAACATGGATTCAAAATAATGCCTGATCGTATTTCAACTTAATTCACTAATATTTTGCTTACACGTTCCCATGTAGAGATAAAATTTGATTCTGCATCTGACCCATCACACGTGGGAAACACCTGAGTGGAGCAGGCAGCTGTGTAARCGCCCAGGGAGCAGTTGGGAGTGTCTTGCTCGTTTGTTTGTTTGTTTTTTCTTTTGGTACATCATTACTTGAAGGGAACATGCTTTATAACAAACTTGCTTCTCTCTCTTCAGGATCCATTTAGGAGCTCCATGAAAAATGCACCGGACCTTCTGAAAAGCTTCTTACCAGATGTGGGACATGAAGAACAGCCTTTTGTCTGGTTTTGGAGATTGTGGCCCATTCTAAAAGCTGAAGAAGCAGCCTGAAGAAAAAAAAACTGTATCCTGTTGAGCTCACAGAAAAAAGACAGGAAGTTCTTCTCACACCAGGGTCTTTCCTCCTCCTTGGTTCTGATGATGAACAAACAGGGTTGGAGCAGCATCAGCCTTTAGTCTAATTTGGACAGTCGGTC
>NW_013953100.1:203681-210863 GCF_001266775.1 Austrofundulus limnaeus | reverse complement strand
AGATTAACCTTCAGGGTGGATATAGCTCGCTAGCAGCCTCGCACCGAGGACCTATCCACGTCATCATTTACCCAGAATGCTTTGTGTGCAAATAAAATGGCTCCGTCCGTGTAATAAATTTTTAAACTTTTAGTTTAAAATGATAAAAACTGAACATCTTACAGTATTTTTACAGTCTTTATTTTACAGTTAAAATGTATGTTTATTAAATAAAGTCTAAAGTTACAACTAATCATGGATCCCTTTAACTTAGGGTTGACTTGACTCAGAGTTGATTTATGTAAGGGATGTCACCTGTTCTGAAACTGACATCCCAGGGTGTCACATCTGAGTAAGCCTATGCAGAGTATGTGCTTTTTGCTCGGAGCTTGTTGATCATGCTTTCTGAAGCAGGGCTCTGGTGAACGTTTCTTCACAATAAACACAAAGATCAAAGTCAGAAACAACACCTGAACCCCCTCCCTAAGATACTCATTCTTTTCCCAATACTCAGAGCACCTGGGAGCCCAGAGGCCCTAGGCTTCACTCCCAGTGAGGCCTCTAATGATCAGGTCATGTAAAATTAACCAGTGGAGAAAGCAAAGTCTGTAGCACCAATACATCTTTTACATCCAGACAATCCCTAAAGGACACAGCCTTTAGTGTGTATTATAGGTTCCTGCCTGTTCATTTCAGTTTTTTTTAAAGTTTTTGTCCAAAACCTTTTCATTTTTATAATTTATTACCATTGAAAGCCACATGTTGTTAATCATGGCATTTGCAACTAAAATTGTTTGCTTTATTTGTAAATGAATATTGGAATGCCTCTAGTATGGTTTGTTAWACAAATAGTAGAAATACAATAAACCTGTTTGCAAAATCTAATGAAATTATGAAAATGAAACAACTCCAAACAGTAAATTAAACTCTTCAAAACTTAGCAGAAATCCAATCCCACTCTGTCACTGAAGGAATTACACACAAAAACACTGAAACAATTCTGCATTTTGTTTTATACTGTTTCATCATGCACATTTCTTTTCTTTTGTAGGTATTTATAAATAGAGGAAACTTGTGTTCATTGCATCCTGAAATCTACCATTATTGTCAAATGAATGCTATCTCGATGACCGTATCCTTACTGTAACAGGGTTGTAGGGTTGAATCTAAAGCCTCCTATTAACCCTGCATTGTTTTCAACTACCTTAAGATGGCCCACTGTGATAATCTGTGTTAAACTCCTACCAAGGACCCCCACACTGCAGGCACTTGCAYTGTAGTTCAATAGAATAACAGAGATAGAGCATTTCCCTCATGTTCCATCCCCCATGTGCCGTCCAAGCCCTTTCCTGTTATTATGAACCTATTGGTGTTCTTTTTAAAGAGCCTTCCAACAGTTGCTATAGTTACTTGGCAGTAGTCATATTGACTGCWGTAGGTCTAGTAAAGTCATTTGACATCCAAATATGATTCAGAYATGTATATAAAAACCAATCAATCATTCTAAAAAATTAATTCTTACAAGGGTTAGACAATGAAACTGAAACACCTGTCATTTTAGTGTGGGAGGTTTCATGGCTAAACTGGACCAGCCTGGTGGTCAGTCTTCATTAAYTGCACATTGCACCAGTAAGAGCAGAGTGTGAAGGTTCAATTAGCAGGGTAAGTGCACAGTTTGACTCAAAATATTGCAATGCACACAACATTATGGGTGACATACCAGAGGACAAATTGTTGGCGTGTCTGTGACCAAGACAGCAAGTCTTTGTGATGTATCAAGAGCCACGGTATCCAGGGTAATGTCAGYATACCACCAAGAAGGACCAACCACATCCAACAGGATTAACTGTGRACGCAAAGAGGAAGCTGTCTGAAAGGGATGTTATGGTCGGTGTTTCAGTTTCATTGTCTAACCCCTGTAAGTAAATATATGTATTTCAGAGTTATTTTTTTTCTAATAAAATTTACAATTTTTTTACTAAAATTCTGTCTTCACTATTATTGGGCACTAAATCAAAATGGAGCTTTTAAAGCCAGGAATCTGAAAATGTGCTGGGGTCATTTTAACCAAATCTTTGGTTTGATGTGATGGATCACAAATACAGTATGTTTTAGAATGTTGACACTGCTGACACAAATAATCTTGTTCTTCTCCATCCAGACAATTGCTCAAAGCAGAACATACCCTGTTGGAAGTTGAGGAAGAAAATGGCTTGGTGCAGAGAAGTTTGCAGGATGGACTGAGGGAGAACTACGCCAACTCCAACTCCAAGCCCCCATTTGCCCATTCACTACGCATCAAAGAGGAGGTCCTCAGTCAGAAGCACCGCCTTTTAAGTCAGCCCACCRCTCTTTCACTGGATAATCTAGAGTCAGCTGGTCTGGTAAATCATGGGCAGTCCCACTCCATCCATAGTCAAAAGGGCTCTTCCTCTTTTTGGGGAAGCAAGGCTCACCTTGATAGCCTGATGAAACTAAAGCGGGCTGGTGGATCTCTAAGTGACCTCAAAGACCTGCCTACAGTTCTGCAGAATCATCACCACAACCACCATGGAACCTTTTCCTATAAAAGTTCCCTTCACCATCACAGCCACAATCAAGTCTCAAAGGCCCARCATCATCACAATGAGGGCAAAAGAGAGCAGGGCCACTCACCACCAGTTGACCTAAAAATTCCCCAGGTTCGAGGAATGGATCTTTCCTGGGACTCCAATGCCTCTGAACTGTATGGTTATGGAACCATGGGGGCAGGTGGTCATAGTGACAACACCCTGAGTCGGAAACTGAGAGCCATTCTGCCCAAGCAGAACCGCCAAGGAGGAAGTCTTGGAAGCCTGCTGGATGGGGCAGCAGATTATTGGAGCTCTGATTTAGACCACTCCAATTCTGGGCCTACGTATTCCATCTCTGATGTGGAAGGAGACCCAAACTCCAAGCAGCCAAGAAAGAAGAGGGGTCGTTATCGCCAGTACAACAGTGAGATTCTGGAAGAAGCCATAGCTGTAGTGATGAGTGGGAAGATGAGTGTGTCCAAGGCACAAAACATGTATGGGATCCCACACAGCACCCTTGAGTACAAGGTAAAGGAGCGCATGGGAACTCTGAAGAATCCCCCAAAGAAGAAGCTTAAGCTGATGATGAAGATGGATGCTGGAGGTCAGGATTTAGCCACAGACCCAGAGAACACACCCACTACAACCCCACATGATGACAGCCTGCCACTTGCATCTGCTGAACTTAAGAACAACGTAAATGAGGAGGATGATGACAGTACCAAACCAATTGACTAAACAATTCACACACGTAAACCTCAGTCACATGACACAAGTGATATGACAAAAGATGGGGCTTTCTTTGTGCCAATTACTTTGCAGTATCTGGGTGAGCACAAACACAGGGGGAAAAAATGAGGATTCTTAAAAACAAACTGGAGAAAAGTAACCAATCGGACCATTTTTAACCTGCTTCACATAGGAGATGCTGAACAAGAGTTTGTTTCACTTTTATACACAAGAGCTTAACAAATGCAACCAAGGACAATAAACAAGACACAGTTGATAAAAATTTCTAAAGCATGCTGATAATCCCAAGCCCAAAACCCCAAGCTCCCCACTGTTCTGAACTCGACACAGTGAGTCAATTCTGGGGTTAAAAGTTGGAAGGAATGTTGAAAATGTTCAAAGAACTTTGAGAGACTAGTCAATTTACCATTTCCTTAACTCATGGAAACTTGCTGAATATTACCTCTGAAGCCAACTATAAGGATTAATCATACCATTGATATTTCTCACTAGGGTTCTGAAACAGACCCATTCTCTTATTGCCAGGTAGCCATGATGCTTTAACTGCAAATCTTTTCTTTACTCCTTAAAATATTCTGCTTATCTATGTGTGGATGAAAGCAAGGTTAACCTGTTCTCTTCTGAGCAAGAGAAGATACACAAAAGTCATTCAGGGATGCATGTTTGTGAGTTTTGTGGACACTACTGACTTCTGTAATCAACCTTTTTTCCTCTCTCGTTTCTTTTCTTTTGATTTGTTTTGCTTTCTTTTGCACTACACTTTGGGTCTGGCACTCACAGACCAGGTTACCTCGGCATTGTTGCCCATGCATCATGCACTTATTATGGTCTGTCTCYGAAGCCCAATCGTAACCTTGCAATGGGTCAGAGATGCACATTGCCTCTGAATGCTGAGTCATATTCAGATGCAGGACGTTCTGAATTCACCCTCTCTTTTGCCAAGGGACAACTTAAAGGGTACTCTGACTACGGATCAGATGCTTTTATGGCGGGATGCTACCTCATGGACCTCCATATGACAATGCTGATCTTGGAAAGGTGGAACCACCCTCAKATTGCTTTCCGAATGGTGACAAAAGCGAATTCCCCCATTCCCTTGGAAATCTTTATTGGGTGACAGCCTTTTAGGATAAGAATGTGAAACTGTGCTGCTATCCAGTTCATTTTTGAGCTCCTACAAAGGATTTAGCCCAGGTTGATCAATTTTAGCTTGTAACAAACATATTGCTGATTTTTTTGTTTGTTTTTTATTTTCTAATCAAACTAAGCAGAAGCAGCTTAGGTGAGGGGTTTTTAGAGGATTATTCTCTTTCAAACTTCAAAGATAATTTAAAGGCAGATATGTATTAAACAATGTGCATTTAGAGTGTGTGGGGGGGTCATTTTAGGAGGGAATGGGTAATACTCAGTGGGGAAGGTGGGGTCACTAGAAGTGGGGTAAATGCAGGTTTTAATATATTATAAGTTATTATGACTGACTATGTAAAAGCCAATCCGAAATTCTCAATTCCTTTTCGCCTCATTTTAACTCAGGGTAACTGAGACAGTCGATGTGGGTTACAAATATGGTGATTTCTTGTTGGACCTATCGYAGACAAAGAGGAGGGCTGAACATGCTTCTCACTAATGCTTTTTCTTTGGTAATGCCACATGTTTACTATGGCAGTGCCAGAGAAGAAAGACCTGCTAATGAAACAGAAAGGGCAGAAAAACACAAATGCTGGGTTTGACAATTAAACTTGTGGCTCYGAACCGAAGTAGCACTTTCCAAACAAAGGAGGAAAAAAAAGGTTTTCGATGTAGTGTAGCTCTACTTCTTGAGCAAACTGAGCAGAGAGCGATGAGAAGGGCAGAGAGCAGGAATTAAAAAGCTTTAGTCTGTGGAGACTTTTTGAAAGGCGCAGCTTGGATCCAAACTACACTTTTTTTGCCCTTCTCAGTTACCTCTGCACAAATTAAGAAAAAAGTAGGGGAGAAAAAGTGTTTGACACCTTGAACAAGTTATTGKGTGTAGTGTTGTCTTGTTGTTTTCTCTCCACTTGTATCTTAATGTTCTTTGCTGCTGACACTGCCTGGTTCTCACCCAGTCTGTGAGATTTTTAACATGAGAACTGCAATTCTGCTCAGATGAAATGATGGTTCACTTATTTTTTATAATGTATTGTACACTTTATTTATTTGATTTTGTTTTTGTTCTCTTAAAATGGCATGCACCAGGTTTTTTTTGGCTGGTTTTGGGGCCTAACCATTATGGTTAGAGTAATGAATTTAACACAATCTTAAGACAAGGATGACTAAAGTATGTCATATTTATGAAATTGGTCAGAATCTAATTAGAAATTGATTAGTTTACATCCTGTTGCATATGACCTTAATCATTTTATGTGGTTGTTGTTTATCCACATTAAGTACTTGAAAAGTTCTAAAAACGACTCCCTCTGATAGAGGAAACAATCTCTGGGGTCATCATGCATGAAATGCGTCCAACACTTGACAATGCGAAGCATGTGAAGTGTCTAAAAGGTTGGTTCGCACATTGAGTTGGGTCCAGAGTAGAAACAATGCACCGGTCTGATAGTTAAAACAAATCAAAGTTGACAGAAATGCTGAATTATCCAGATGTGAATATTAGTATTACAAACAACAATTAATGCTGTCCTTGGTTATATAAAAGGAAATAAAGGAAGGGGGTGGTTTGTGGGTGTGTCTGTGTTTAGGGGAAATTCTTTGAAMTATTTCTTTAGCTTCTTTAATGTAACACATGTAAAGAACAAAAAATTCATACACAAATCATGTAATTGGCATTTAATCCACAGGTTTGCATGAATAAATTTAAACAGCACTTAGACTGTTTTTCCCTGAGAGGGCAGTTTCTCTAAATCCCAACAGTATACGTCAATAATTTTCAATAATTTTTATTTATTCTGCTGAATTTTCCCTAAATATTTGTCCATTGCTAATTATTTGTCATGTTTTTTTTTTTTTTTTGCTTGTTATATAAAAACAGTGTTTTTGTTTTTATTCCACTTCCAGCCTGACCTAATCTATGGAGGTGCATGCCATTTAAGGTATTTATTTCTTGTCTAATTGTTTTGGGTTCTTGTTCATCTGGTTAACAGCTCAACCTGTTTAAAATATCCTTCTCTGAGCTGAGTCTCTGCATTTTGATCAAATGTATTTGAGAGAATATTGCACATCTATTCCCATATATATATTTTAACATTTTTTTAAATTGAAGAAGTCTCTCAGTCTTGGCATTGACACTTCATTTTCAACAGACTGCTTATTGTTCTTCTGCTCTTATTACTTTAAGCTGCTTGCTTTAGCWTTGGAAATGCTGCTGTGTCTGCACGCAGGCATGCAACAGTAGCCTTCAGCACTGTAAATGTCTCAGGACTGAGCCCATGAGCTGGGCAGCAATATTGGTCAGTCAGAAAATGGTGCAGACTCAGCTGCCTGCAATGGTTTTATACATGTTTCACAGATGGGTGATAGGTTAACAGAAGAAAAAAAAATCCAAGCTAACAAGGCAGTTAAATTGTTGTGAGGTTCACAATGAGTCCCACTCACAAGATAATTGTTTAAATCAGGGGTTTTTAACCTTTTTGACCTCGATGCCCAATTTGTTGAACATAAAGTGACACGAGGTCCAGTCAGACATTACTAATGTATGGATCAAAACGATAATTATTATAAATCTTGGTTTAATTTTTTTTTGTATTTACATCATAACTAAACTATCATAACTAACATAACTAAATCAAACACACTTACAGTTTAAAAGTAAAACTCCTGTCAAATAATCACAAGACATGATTATTTTTATATCGTAACCCGCCCATAACAATAATTTGAACAAATACAAAGGTCAGTCAACAGACCACTTTTATCAGCACAAATA
>NW_013953100.1:200164-201218 GCF_001266775.1 Austrofundulus limnaeus | reverse complement strand
TTTAAAATCAATGTGGTCCCACGGCCCTCTGTGGCCCAAAGTTAAAAACTGTTGTTCTTTTGAGGCCCTCAAACTTAACAGAAATTTCTAGAGCAGATGCGATATTAGAGTTTAGTGTTTTTTTATTTTATTTTATAACTTTAGGCCAAGAAGGACTCCTCAAGCTGTTTATTGTAAAGCTACGGTTTTGCTTTCCTACAAACTGTTTTTAGTGTGAGTTTGGTTTGATCAAGTACCCACTAATTAGATCCAACCAGTTACCAACAGTGCTTTCCAACAACAACAAACTGTGCTGAACCAATTGCTTGAAAAGACATTCATCAATCTGTAATTTAATGATAACAATGGCAAGCAGTGTGAAACATGGCAAAAGTCTTCAGTTGATGATCATTAGGCAGTGTGAACCAACCTATACTGTTTAAAACAAAATTTATAGTTACCTCCATACCCAATAAATGGAGCACTATCATGCTGAAAATGATCACTCCTGTCAAGATAGGAAGGTTTTATCATAGGATGAGAAAATTTTAAAAAACTTCCTCCTTCTTTTAACAACTGTCACCCATCTGTAAATATGGGAAGTAAAAAGCTACAGTGCTATACCTCATCCACAGAACTCTTACTGTTTTTGGTGCCTCGTACTTTACCTTACCTCGGAGCTTGGCTAGTCGAAAGTTGATACTCTGGGAAATATCATGTCCTCCAAAGTTCTTTTACTGTCTCTGATTTTTTGTTTTTTTGCCTTCCTCTAATGAAAAGAGGAGAGAGAGAGACTCCAAATGTCTGACTGACCAATATGTGCCACTCAGACACTTTTCAGGTATTTTCTTGCAACATCACCTCTTGGAAGTGTATAAGCCACAGACTGACAGAAACTTAGAAATCCATCTGTTCCTGTTTTTACGTCATTATTTGGATTGTAGTCCAAACATTTTGGGATTTAGTTGTGCGTTTCTCCCAGAAGACATGTTGGTCCCTCCTTGCTTATGGAGGTAAATTTGTGTTTTTATGATTCAATCAAACAAAAAGCATCTTCAATCAAAAATAATAATTT
>NW_013953100.1:197442-198741 GCF_001266775.1 Austrofundulus limnaeus | reverse complement strand
AAATTATTATTTTTGATTGAAGATGCTTTTTGTTTGATTGAATCATAAAAACACAAATTTACCTCCATACTTGCTCTGAGATAGAATATGAGGTTGTGTTCACTAATCTGGGTCTTTTTTTGTAGCGTATAGGTTGTTAGATGTAACACAACACCAGGTTGAAACTTGTATTGTTTTTTTGTCTCACACTGAAAGAAATGGGAGAAACAGAGGAGGTATTTGAAAACAGGTGGACACGTTAACCTTAAAAGAAAAACTATTCTGCTGTTTTACAAACTCACACAGGAACATTCACTATAATGCTGAAATCAAAAGCAGTTGAACATGTTTCGATTGCTTTGTGCTTAATTCTGATCTGTTTCTCTGTTTCTGTTTTTTCTTTCTTTTTTTACAACTTGGTATTTTATTTATTCCGGTTTTGATTAATTTTTTTGTTTTGTTTTTTAAAGTCTGTTGAAAATATTATAAAAGAAGAAAACCATTTAAAACTCTGTAACCTCAGTATGTAAACACCACTGGCCACACCATTTTGTCTCTGAATGGTGCATGCTGAAATGGTCGAGGGTAGAAGGAGAAAACGTGTCTGCAGAGAGGTGTCCTCTGTATTTGGCTGTCTTTTATACCTCAGGTCTAGTCACTTAAAAGCAGCTGATTGTATATTAGACACACAAGAAGAATCAGGATCTTTACTACAACTTGTTTCCAGTTTTTTAGATGCAACAAACAGAAGCAGGTTTTGGGCAACAGTTCTTTCATGTGGTTATTTGTACTCTTGTTACTCCTGTGGTATCAACATTTCTCTGTTCCTAGAAATGCATTATTTTAAAGGCTATTTTTTGGGGGGAACAACATGCTGTATTGTCTTTAGCACAGAGCTGTGAGGAAGTAGAACACACACACACACACACTAGTAGAAACATAATGCAAAAAGAACAACACACACACTCGTTTCTCATCAGGTGTCCACAGTTTGTGTGGGTGGGTTTTGTGTATAATTATGAAGCTGAAGTTTGCCGTGTCTGTTTTAGGAGCAGGTGGGTGTGTTTGGTCCACAGCCTACAGAACATCAGACCTGCAGGCTGGTTCTGATCAAACACTTAGACGCTGCAGGCAAAGCCTCTGTGAAAAGCCTCTTTGCTTTTTTTTTTTTTGGGTGGGGGGTACTTTTAAATGAATACACATTATTTGTCTCTTATTAATAAGGGTGTAAGAAAATATCGATACACTGAAATATCGCGATATTTCATTTCCCGATACTGTATCGATATTCTAAAGCCCTGTATTGATATTTTATTAAGG
>NW_013953100.1:194134-195300 GCF_001266775.1 Austrofundulus limnaeus | reverse complement strand
TAACTTCCTGTGTTCAATATGATGAAATGTTAGGAAAAGACTCACATTCTGGTTTTGTAGGAAGCATCTTGTATCCTAAAAAAAACTAATAAAACTTAATAATAGCCAATTCAAAAGTAGCAGAAAAGGTATAAAATAACATTACAAGGCAAACTGCAGCATCAAATCAACTTGATGTGTCTTAGAAAGTAAGGAAATTAAAACAATTTAAAAACCATGTGGACATGTTGTAAACAAAGCTCCTCAGCCAATGACAGCGTGTTAAATGTGTCAGGTGACGAAGACCAGCATCAAAACACTTTGCAACAAGTGCTGTTCTGGATAAAAAAACATACTTCGGCATTTCAAATCATTATCAAATTTGGAAGAAGGGCAGATAAAATAATGTTCTTCATGGCAGCTTATCTATTTAAGGGGTCACAAAAAAAACGGGTGATTTACTTTGATCCTATTTTTCAAAAAATTGTCTCTTCAAAACGCATCAACAAAAATGAAGAACTGGAAGACGAGGCTGTAGCTAACTACCTGACGTCAGCGCACTTTGTTGAAACTCAGAAATAACAAAGCAGGAGGAAATAAACAAACGCACAGAGCAGCCTGGTACAGTCTGGTTACAGCAGTTTGGGATGAAAATAGCAGCAGCTGCTGAACAAATAACATCCCTACTTAACTCTTTACAAAGAACCAAAATAAGTCAACATGTCCCCACAGGATAGTTATTTTTCTTACGGAAAGTTAGCTTGATGTTGTCACCTATCAGCTAACGTTAGCAATCACTTACGTTTTAGTGATGACATTTACTCTGTTATTGACTTGTTTTTAATCAGTTCCAGTTTAATCAGAGTCCAAGTCCACTCTGATGATTTTTATTGATTCTGTGTAATTTACTTTCACTGATTATTTCTCTAATTTAATCTACTAGTTTCATAATTTACACATTATTTTCTTGACTTGTTAAAGCTGACTGACTTCAGGTGGCAGTAAAAACATAAAACTTAATCTACCTGTTGATGATGGAGCTGAATACAGAGAGTCAGAGGAGCAGGTAGGACAGAGGGTCTCAGGTAGGACAGAGGGTCTCAGGTAGGACAGAGGGTCTCAGGTAGGACAGAGGGTCTCAGGTAAGAGATGATGAAGGTGATGTCAGGTGTGAAGGAAATATAAAA
>NW_013953100.1:192283-193782 GCF_001266775.1 Austrofundulus limnaeus | reverse complement strand
GTAGGAAGTGGTATAAATTAGTTTTCATAATTAGGATTTTCCCAGTTAAATAAAGGTCAATAAATAAATCTGTAAATCCATGCATAATTAACTTTCTAATCAGTTCCAAACATCCACATATTGATCTTATAAATAAATGTAAAAACCTCCTCTAAGCTTGTTTGGGATAATTTATCACATTAATTTAATTATCTGAATTTAACTGAGTTTAAAAACAGGACGATGCAACTGGTTTAATGAAGAATCTGTCTCCAGTCATTAAATCAGGTCTTTATTTATGGAGGTAAAAGTATCTTTAACAACCTGTTAAAATACATTAGAAATCAGGAAATAGCTTCTAAATTATTCAAACATGTCTGGGGGAGGACCCCCAGACCCCCCTCCAGTGTCCTTTACACACATTATAAGACTTCTGTGAGAAGATAAACCAACACACCTGTGCTCCACCTGTGTGTCTGTATGGCTGATTATCAAACTGTATTCTCAGTGAGTTTAAAGGGCTGATACAGTACATGGTTGAATGAAGGTGAACATAATTTCAGTCAGTATGGTTTGAGTATTATTGCATCACAACAGAAACATTTGGTGTTCAGTTGTTGATGGGTGCAGACAGTTAAACTGAGCACACAATGAAGACATGCTGAGACCACCTTGGTGGTTTGTGTTAATCAGGTGGTGGTGGCCTGAGATGGTATCATCCTGGCCTGGATTATTGTCTCAGTCCGCCCCTGTTTGTAACTATTGTGTTTTCAGCTGTAGACAGCATATGACATTCATATTTATGTTTTGGTCTTATTCTTAGCAACAATAGAAAAAGCTGGTCGCACAATTGTGGGTGCATCAGACCCCGTCCCCCACGGTGTGTCCCCACCAACTTTCAGCACAAAGTTACTCCCATGGTTTAGATGTATCTGGCTGATTTTATTTTATTTTTTCAAACATCCATCCTTTTGCTTTATTTGGAGTCAGTGGTTGCAGCATCTTGAGCAGGGAAGTCCAGACCTCTTTTTCCCCAGCCCCGTCCACTCTTCTGGAGGCATTCCAAGGTCAAGACACTGGCGAGTGTTTTTGCAAATACTTGTCTTCAATTTTATTTTACATCTCAGAGACTGTAGGACTTGTAAAAAAAGAGAAAAATTACAATAAATAAATAAAATTAAATTACCATCTCCCAAGCCAGTTGAAATAAGTTCTCCACTCCTTCCCTCCTCCTCTCCGCTGCAGGTTGGTGTTGTCTCCAGGCCGTGTTCTGGCTTTACCGATGGCTGATCGACAGTCAGCTTCTCAGTTGGATCGTGTGTGACAAACACAGACTTTTTGCTTGGAGGACTGTGTGTCTAAAAGTGATTAGCTGTGTTTCCATTGACCATGAAAATGCGCAAATTAGAATTACGAAAATAAATTTGCTCAATGGAAACGCTACAGTTTCGAAAAAAAATTACGTTTTTCGACAAAATGTTTTTGCGCTAGGATGAGGTGGTTTTTTAGCCGTATCAAAA
>NW_013953100.1:187905-191244 GCF_001266775.1 Austrofundulus limnaeus | reverse complement strand
AAAGAATAAAATGAAACAGAAAAACATAATTACACATGAGCAACGAAAAATTGAAACATCAAATCAAAAGATTTCTAAAATTGTAAATCAAACACAAGGTCAATGTAGTTCAAAATATACATTAATACACAAAAACATAATGAATGTGAGAGAGAAAAATATGGTGTAAGTTCAATAATTAAAAACACAGATTGATGAGCATTGGAGGTAGGCCTGCAGTAATGTGAAATGGTTAGCTAAACTCTTGAGAGACAAGGTGAGTTTTTACTGTCTTGAAAGAGACGATGTTATCAATGGAGCACAGATTTACAGGGAGTTCATTCCAGAGCCTGGGGGCCACAGAGGAGAAGGACCGGTCACCACGGGTCTTAAAGTGAGTGAGGGGAACCATAAGGAGATGTTGATCCTGTGAGTGGAGGTCTCCTCTGGGGTTGTAAGGTGAAAGGAGACTTTTAATGTATTCTGGTGCTTGGCCATGAAGAGCTCTGAAGGTGAAGACCAGGACTTTGAACCAGAAACCAGTGAAGTTCTGCTGGGATCGGGGAGATGTGGGTGAATTTGGACTTTAGTTGTCAATCTGACCAAGCTACCTCCAGCTGCCCCAGGCTTCTTCAAATCCCACCATCAATCCAATCAATCATGTCTTGGGCAAACTCCTCCCACAAAATAAGACAATTTTAGTGACTGCAGAGAGCCCCTTCTTCACTTTTTGACTAAACTCAATAGCTCTTGTGCTGTATGTTGGTTTGAAGGTTTAGTATTTAATACGTTTTCAGTTCTGTAAATAATTAGGAGGTTATCTTTGTAGGAGAGAACACCCTGCCTTGATTTTGTTTCATTCAAGGTTTTATGACTTTCAGTCAAATAATATTGATGACAATAATGGGCATCTTGATTAGGAGTTACACGTCTCACTTTGTGTTTTAAGCTTCACTGTGCTCCTCCACACATTTGTCCGTGTGGCTCTAATGGGTCTGTCCAAATGTGTGTCTGCTCTGTCGCAGAGCWCAGTGCCAAGTTTTATAAATGTCAAAGCATTTGTGAGAAGCAGTCAGTCAGCTGCAGTCGGGCTTCAGAGAGCAAAGCTGAGTATGGAGCTTAAAAGGCCAGGCACGCCTCTACACTGATGCTTACCTGCAGCAATCAGAGCCAAGCACCTCCACCTTCTTTWGTTCACATTCATCTCAGAGGAAATTACATATTCTAAACCAGCACTACAAAAAAAAACTTCAAAAACAAATGCTTTGTTTTATTAAATAATAAAGTTTGGGACACTGTTAATCACAGAATAGCATAAAGAAGTAATTGCTCATTAATAGGCTTTTTACTTTACCTACATTAAAAATGGCTTTTTAAAAACGGATTGTCCTGTTAAAAACAGTCTGATTGTCATTTTGTGCTAAACAGCTACTTTGTCTCAGATTTGTGATGTCTTTACAATCTAAATATTTAAAGACTATTCTTTAAATCTTGGTTCTTGAATTTTGTGTAATCTGGCCACCAAAGCAGTATAAATTTAATATATTAAATTTAAAACCCTCCTGTGAATATTTTGCACCGTTTGTCACAACAGCGAGCCTTTGGCGCTGGCAAATGTCTCACCTTGTGAGGCATTTCTCCCAGATGGCAGCCAGACAGATTGGTGCATTCAGACTGTGTCTGAGGAGGTGCATGGGGCCACAAGGATGGCATCTAAGTGAAGTGGAGAAGAATAAAGGTTGCCATCCCCACCCCCCATGCCATAGTCAGTCMTCAGGCTTTTAACAAAACAGAGCTGGAACATGTCTCAAACCACACATGGGTTTTTATCATAAAATCTGTGTCAATGGGAAGTTTCACTTCAGTAAAACAGGAGGTRTCTAGGAACAGAAATACCACATTTTATATTGGTTTAAACTGGAAATCTTGAAAATCCAAGCTGGAGCAATATGGTTAAAATCCTTGGTGCTTTTGTGCGTTGCCATGACAATCTTGCAGTATTGTTCCCATGTGGTGTGTCTAGCCCTTTAGAGCCACCTACGTGGACCAGCTGCTCTCTGTAAGTCTCAGCTCAGACCCGSTTTCTAGCTGTGAAAAATATACAAAAAATACACAAAGTGTTTTCAAGAGCTATGCTGTTTTCTGACATGGTCATACATGATCTTTAGGCCGACAAAATGTTAGCAAATATCTGTCCTTTTGCTCTTTGCTACGAGCTCTGTTCATATCCTCTACCAAGATRGTATTTTTGCAGCTCACTTTCCATTTTACCTGTATTTTCTGGGTATAAAAAGAAGCCATCTACACAAATCATGCATTGAGCTCTGAAAATAATTGACTATTGTGTTTGTTTGCCTAAAATCACAAGCAGGCCGTGTGTCTATTTTATACAGTATACAGGAAACATTGGCTTCATTACACCTCACTCAGACAAAATAAGCAATTATACACTTTTCTTTGTAGATGCTTTAGCCATTCATWTTGGTATAAATGCAGAAAACTGGTGACTATAAAGAGATGTGCATTCAGTAAGTGCACAGGTGCAAAAGGGTAATCTGTTTGCAACCTACTGGCACAAAACAAAAACCACTAAATACAAGGTAAGAGTACAACTTAATGGAAGTACAGACCAACATGTGCCATGAAAGACTTGTAGTATAGGTATTGCAGAATAATTTCTCATTTTCAGGACTTAGAAGGATTGTATCTTTTGATTTCCTATCAATCATTGCCATCTCTTCCTCGTTTTTCCTCTTAGACGTGTTCAGATGCAACCCATCACTTCATATAAAAGCATTTAGTTTCCTGAGATGATCTATAATACAGGCGCATTGTTCCGTGTATTCACTCTTTTGTATGTGCACCTTGATTTTACTGTCATTTACCCCAGTTAAAATTAGCCCCAGGTCCTGTCATTTCTTTCCAGATCCCAGCCAGTATTCCTTTCTCAGCACCAATTATTTTATTTTTTTGGTTCTTGTCTTTTCACAGAGGCTTTGTTGTACTGTCCTCTGATGAGGAAGCAGCAGGTGTTTTAAGGACACGGCACAAGGTTTTCCATTAACTGGGGGATGGGAACATTTTCATATGGAGTCTCTTGACAAGAAATATCATGCCACACATTACATTTGGTTGTTTTACAGCATTTCTGCCTTGGTATAATTTCGATGAACCCTTCTTTAATGAGAGGTTAAATTATTTTAAGAAGGTTTAAGGCAATGGGTACTCTTTTGCTTTTATTTACGTTTTAATCAGCCAGTAAGCAGTAAGTAAAGATGCTACAAGCATTATTTAAAGATGCTACGAGAGAATCAAAGAATTTCTTGAAATTCTTTGATTCTCTCGTAGTATCTTTATATA
>NW_013953100.1:182611-187895 GCF_001266775.1 Austrofundulus limnaeus | reverse complement strand
TATATATATATATCATGATAAACATTGGTACGCTTGCATATATGATGGCCATAAATCTTCCTTCTGAGATGTGAAGACTATAGATAGAGATAACCACMGCAGACAGTATATTTCTAGGCAGCACTGGCTCATGACTGGGATTGATGGGCAGGTCAGACAGGCCAGCAGATATTTGAGTTCAGTGTTCATACAGGAAGTTTAGCAGTTGAGATGAATATTCTCAAACCGTATAAAAGATTAAATATCATGCTGGCAATTTTAACTGCAGAAACTGCAACTGTTCACAAACATTTTGTTAAAATATTATAAATATAATTGTGGATTCTATACATTATATTCAGCCAAATACTTTTTCAGTGCTTTATTAACAGCAAGGATTGTAAATCTGAATAAATTTTTACCAGGGGTGGCCCACGTTGTTRTTCTTCTAGATGAGCTTAGAAGACTTGGACTGTTGCCTTCCCAAAAGTCAGGATTAAGCAAAGCTGTTCAGAAACAAGCTTAATCTGCAACAGGGAAAGTAACGCTGTGGGTTTGTTTGCTTATTTGTTTTTTTGTTTAGTCTTTGATGACAATGTCCATCTTGCTGGTTTTGTGTGCAAAAATGTAAAGAAGAAAAAAAACTTACAACACAGAATACCTCAAAAGAGAAATTCATGTAACCTTGTCGACCCTCATATATTGTCAGATCTTGGCCATCAAAACTTCTCTCCTAGGGACTTTCACCCCCCACTGTCTGATGTTTCCCCTCCACCTGCTTTTTTAAAGTTTTGACGTACCAAAAAAAAAAAAAAAACAAGCCATGGCAGAAAAGACTGGAAACGCATGTCAGGTAGTTTCCAAAGCTTTTTATGCCACTTTGGTTTCAACTCCTTATGTGTTCAGTCTTTATGTTAACATGCAGGGTTTCAAATGTTGTACAGCTCGTTCTCCATTTGTTTTCAACACAGTTTAAAATGTTCTTATTTCAGAAGATTTTCAGCAAGTCCCTGCAAAACGAAGGGGCTTTTAAATCTTTCACTATGGGCTTGCTTGATGTATGAAGACTAATACGGGGAACACTTGAATCTGCACATCTCTTCCCTTGTTCCTTTTGCATACCTCCTCAACGTTTCTTTCTTTGTTAAAAACTGAATGTAAAAAACACAAACACTACAAACCTCTGATTTAACTATAAATATTTAAGACTACAAATAATACTCTGTGCACAAATGCATATGTATATGAATTCTCTAATGTCATATACTTTTATCTTGAAAAGGAAGAGGATGAGYCTTTTCCATTAATGATTCAGGGAACCAATACAGAAGTCCAGTGCAAAATTACTCCTTTGTTGTTGTTTTTGGTAGTTGTGTTCTTATTCAGTTTGTGCTTATTAGAATCCCATGATGTAGCATAGGGAAAAGGGCCAGAGTGACATGAGAGATTTTTTTTAACAGAAGCAGTAGTAAAACTATGTTCTTGTGTAGTAATAGACTTTTTCATGCCTGATTCTGTGAAATGGGAGTAGGGAAGGGTAGGTGCTTTTTTTCTGAAACAAACACTGTATTTATCAAGATGACTTAGAGATGTGGCAGTTGTGCCGGGGGTGAAGAAGAGCTGCCGGGGGTGAGGAGGTTGTCTTCAGGATGGTTGTATATAGAACTRTTAAACCCATCATCTGCCTCAACTGTGTTTTTTGCACCCGCTTWGGATGTTATCATCCATGAAACGGACGTTTTTAGTTGTTATCAGTCCCMTAGAATGGCTYCAGAATGTCCTGCCTGTGCCTGTTAGCAGGTTCCCCCGTCCCATAGAATGGSTTCTGATTGTCAGCTGGTTARTATGAGGCATAAAACCACTATCTGGTTAACATGAGGCATAAAACAAACTGGTTAATATGAGGCTTAAAGCCACTAAGGTTAACTTTAGAGCAGATGACATGGTTAGCGCCAAAGACCCACCCTCCAACAGTTGTATATTGTGGCCGTCCAACAGGGCAATGGGTAGAGTCTCAGACCAGAGAGCAGGAGACCAGGGGTCGACATGGGCACAAATAATTTRTYACAATATCTTTTAGTTATTTACACATTCATTGTCGTTAATATATTAACCCACTAGGGGGCACTGTCGGGACAGYCTGAAGCCTAGAAGGCACAGTARGGACCCTCTGAAGCCATTGAATGGGACTGATAAYRCCTAATAACGTYCATTTCATGGACTGATAACATCAGAATCCCCTGGTTTTTACAGGTGAAGGGGATCATTGTCCTGAAGGCACAGAGAAGGAGGCGTACCATGTGTTTATTGTTATGTCTAGAAACTTTCTGATGGTTTTAACGAAGGATGTAGAGGAGCAGGAGCTGCATCTCTGTCATGTTTTGCCAGGATTGACAGGTGGTTTTGTGGAAGTTAGACCCTCTTAACAAATTTGCATGCTGGTGTACATACCCCGTATCAGTCTTATTTGTTTGAGGAGGCTGGTTGTTGCAGAAATATATTTTGTAATGGATGTTGTCAGCAGGACAGAATCTAATGTTTTGAAWAACAGATATATTCCCTAAGAAATTTTTAAAAATGCTTTCCCTGAGGAGGCGCACCTAAGGTGTTTGTCACTGCAACAGCTTTTGTAGTGTTTTTTGGCTTTTTGCGGTCATTCCTTTTTTTCTTGTGTAAAATAATAACATGTGAGTGAATGTGGGTGACTGTGTAAGAAATAATGTGACATGTTGGCTGTTTTTCCATTTCCTCAGCTGTTTTTCATTGATATTTTAGCCTAAGCGCTGCTTTTAGGAACCTACATGTACTTTTGTGGCAGCAATGATGCAGGTTTTGCAAACTGCATTTCTGAACATACCCTTGTTGTCTGGAGGAAAAGATGCATCTGTCATGGCGCCTTACAGACCTAAATTACATCAACCAGACACCCTCAGGGATCCTTGACAACGCTTACTCTTATTCAGGTATTTAATCTACACTGAGGCCTAGCAGTTACAACTCCAAGTTTTTTCTTTCACTGAATTATAGTCAAAATTCGAAATAATCAGAAGCAGTTTACCTCAAAGTTTTGATTCATCTCCTGACCTGTCCTTTACCTACCTAATTCTCTATTTTTCTATTTTCTGAATCCCATCAGAAGCCATCTTGAATGTCGCTCTTTTAGGTTTAAAACCAAGAATTTTTGTAAGCACTTTGTTTTTTCATCGACTTGTCAAGTGCCATGGCTTTTGCTTTTTGCAGAGCATCCGTACAAACATCTGCTGCAGTGTGGTACAAGTCAAACGTTTTAACATTTTAGTGCATTCTAGCAGCAATTTGTTTTCCATTTTCAAGCCTTCAAGATGATTCATATGTTGGTAAGTCTAAGGCTTCATCCACACTTCTCTGGATATTTTTAAGAAAAGTTGCAGCTGTGTTTGCACCTCCTTGCCACACACAAAAGGTGTTTTTGGTGGAAAAAAAATAGATTTTTAATAGCAGTTTTTAAAGTGGACTTYTTTGAAAACTCGTATTTTTAGTGTAACTGGACAGGAGATAGGGATCTTTTGAGAAGTAATGATGCAGCAGCCTGTTTTGCCCCAGTAATATTTGTGCCCTAATAAAGGCCCTGTCACACTATGACGTTTTGGACAACTTATGCATTTTTTCCAACACGCTGGCACACGCTGAGGAAAAGAAAAAACATCAGTTAGCACCTTCATTTGGACGTGATCATGTCGTGTTCCTAACGACTTGAACAGATATAAAACCTATGAGTAAATTATCCTTAACTTGAACATAACGTGTACAAGCTTATTAGATCATGTTTGGTTTTCTGCAGCATGCATGTGTAAGAAAATACGTGTTCAAATACGGCTGAAGTCAGATAAAAACATCAGTGTTAAATAATATCATACAACACCAGAATTCCGGAGTGAGGTTTATTGCCATTCAGAATGACGACGAAACCACACTGCCCGTGAAACAGGAACTGATGTAATCAGTACTAAGCCCTAATTATAAATTTCTTCACGTGTAACATTAGTGGAACTTCTGCAGAACTTCTGCGCAGCGTGATGGAGGAAAATGAGACACACAGCATCAGCTTATGAAAATATCTACAACACGTTGATGCAAGTTAGGCATAATTTTAGGATAACTTACCAAAATGTTAATATAAGAGGGCATGTGTTGTCRTACRRAKATCCCAGCGYGTAATTTTGAACATTTCAAAATTTCCACCGTATGTGGAACGGTTGGTGATCAGTTTTACACAGTTTCAGGTCTGTTATATATGTTAAATATGTTGTATATGTTCACACATGTTACATGAATGTTGCTCATACGTGGACATTTGTYAGAAATAATTATGAAGCAGACACGTAACTTCTCTCAGAATGTGTGGGCGTGTCCTTCGATGATTGACTGACAGCTGTCAACATGTCAGGGAAGAAGTWCGAGAGCAGGGCTYATAAAAAACACTATAYCTGTCAGACTGAGTTTTAAAATATAAAAAAGAATTAACAAAACAAAGCTGGCAGATATTTTTAAACCAGCTGTCAGAAAAGATGATCCACAGAAATATTCTCACGCTCCACCTGAGAGGACGAGGTGGGCGCAGGAGACCACTCAGGTGATCTTTAAAACAGAAACCTGAACCAGTGCAGCAACAACACTGATCAACAGCTGCATGTGATCTGGCACATTATTATTATTATTATTATTGTACCACAGTTTGATAATTAGCCACGGAGTGCAGCGAATGCAGAGCGCCTGAAGCCCACAGCCTGGCTCGGTTGAGACTCGTGCTTTGGCTCCCCGTGCACGCACTCGCCAGCTGTGGCAGTACTTGGCGGTGCATACTTTGTTGTAGTATTCTCCAAAAGGACATGTGGAAGTATACTAGTATAACAGCAAAACATTTATTTGTTGGTTATGATCAGGATTAAAGTAAATGCGTGGCTTTGGTTATTTAGTTTTATTTTAAGGCCACAACCAGCTTTTCTTTCTGTCAAAGTGTCAGGTGTAAAGTTGATCATAAATATCTGAAAATTTAAATTTAAAACAGAATTACAAGATTTTAAACCAGGTTCTGGTGAATTAAACTTGTTTGTATTTAAAACCAGACTGGGACATTATTTTGATCAATGCTTTTATTGATGAAATATGAAAAATAAAATGTTTTGCTTTTGTGCATTAATTCTGTTTACCTGTTTAATTATTATAATACATAGTAATCATTATGAAAAAGTTAAACTGACTTTCACATGAGTTGCGTGCTGCTTCAGAAGTGTCCCGCTGGTGTTGGACTTACATCACTTATGAA
>NW_013953100.1:179734-181641 GCF_001266775.1 Austrofundulus limnaeus | reverse complement strand
CACCTGAAGGTTGCATGGAATCCTGTCTGTGTTTCCTGTCTGCTTTCAGGAAAGCCCAGTCAGGATAACCACACTCTTGGAGGAGAGACGAAACGTTTCATTAGAGAAGAACCCGTCCAGAAGACCTATACAATTTTTTTTCTTTTTGATTTTTTACCTGGATTACTGAGATGCATCAGGACATTATGTCATCATCAAACTTTGATTGTGTGAGCTGAAATAGTAACTAAAAAAGGGTATAATTTTATCAAATAAAATAAAAGAGCTACAATTGTTCAAGGAAATAAATATCTTTGGCCTAGAATTTTTTTTTTTTTTTGTTAGCCACCTACACCTAGATTTCAGACGGCTGTGGCAGATTGGTTAGGGGAGTTGCCCTGGAACTGGTAGGTCGTTGGTTCAATCCCCTGTCCAGCTGTCTCAGTTGTWGTGTCCTTGGGCAAGACAMTTCASYCCTAATGCCTCTRATGTGTCTCATCAGTGTATGAATGTGACTGGCACTGATTAGTCTCCATAGATTGATTGTACATGTTAGCTTTGTAGAGACCTAACAGTGTGTAAATGAGGACACAGATTGTAGTGTGAAGCACTTTGAGTGTCCTGGTTGGATAGAAAAGTGCTAAACAAGTACAGTCCATTTACCGTTTCCATCTAGATCTATTGTTTTCAGTACTGTTTAATAAGAATGACAGAGAGGTAGCTAGATAAATGTGTGTACAAAATAATGTAAAAGCTATCCAGAGGAGTGTGGACAGGGTCTAACTAGACCAGATAGACTTATTGAGCTGTTTTCAATGTTTTATTTTCCCTGTAATCATTTTGACAGGCTCTTATGTCTGATAACACTGGTTGATTTAGCAGCTGAATGTTCATGGTTATGTTGCAGCACAAAGCCTAACTTATGCATCCAATTTTGGGAAGTCTCCTACAAACGTTTCAGTTTACAACTTGGTCTCACAAATGCAGTTTCATAAATGCCCGGCCTCATTGTCAGGACTGTATGTTGAATTTAACATAAATTTTATATGTTTTTCAATCACCTCAGTGATGTTTTGTGAGAAAGGTATAAAGACTAATGTCTGTTATCCTTTTCTACATTCCTAATGATGATTTTTGATAGTAAACTGATTATAATGCGATAGAGATGGCTCTGATTGCTCTGGAGACATTTTATGATATTTGTTTAGATGCAAGACGTGTTGTCCAGGGCTTCATAATTGTTTGACTACAACGACAAACCTCATCTTTAGTTTGGTCTCAAAATTTTGTCCGGCTGAGATTTCTAATGTTTCGTAATCTCACCACAGTTCTTAGYAGGTGGCTGGATGCCCCGCAGCAGGGATTGCTGGGCTTCTTTTTCATTCTTTCACTTCGATTTTGTTTCCAGTTTTGACAATATATACCTCATTCCTACAGTCCAGCTGGCCCTGGGGAGTGGCTGCGCTGTGCCGATGCTCAGGAAGCCCTCTCTCACAGTTTGATCCTGGACTGTACCACACACACAAAAACACACAGATTCTCCAAATATCCCAAGGACCTCATTTTTTTAATTCTACTGTTTACAGTTTGACAAATAAATGTATAATTTAAAAAAATATTTTCTCATATTGTAGTTTTTTTCATGTAAAATATTTTTGTTCTTATTTTGTACATTGTGAGTTGGGCTTTTAATCTTCTATATTATTGATGTCCATGTAAATGAGCACTCAACAAGGATCACAATAATTGCATTTAATTTTATTGACGTTGATTTTTTTTGGTTTGAGCTAATGAATAATTTGTCTGATTTTCAAGGTTTTTCATGACAAAAAACAAATATTTTCTTTTTTTTTCCCCTTTATTTTGCATTAAAAAGCAGACACCGTTGATTAGATCTATCTTTGTGCATGTATAAAATACTTTACTGG
>NW_013953100.1:176334-178896 GCF_001266775.1 Austrofundulus limnaeus | reverse complement strand
GGCTACTCTCGTCTGGGGGAGGGCATTGGGGGGGACCTTCTGGTGACTACGTGCAGATCCTCAGCTGGTCTGCAGCGGCGATCATGGGTCGCCGATCCGGTGGTATAGCTGTGCTGGGGTGGGTTCGGGCTGGGCATGGGGGGGCTTAAGGTCCGGGGGTCGTGCCACCCCTGGGCTACGGTCTTGGTGGGGCCTGGGGGGCTTGGGCCCTGGCGGGCGGTTGCCAGGCTTTAGGCCAGTTTGTGCCCTGGTGCCCAGCTGTGGGCTGGGGGTCTTCGGTGCTCTGGTGGGCCGGGGGGCGGTGGTGGCTGGGTGCGGGGCCAGTGACTCATGGAGGGGGTGGGTCAACCCAGCCTGGGTGTCCAGTGTGCTATATGTTCTGAGAGTTGAATGAATGTTGGGGTGGGTGTAGTATTTCTTCTGGGGTGGGGGATGTGTGGATGGCCTTTGGTGGCAGCCGGGGGCTGTGCTGGAGCGGCTGGTTGGTCCCTTAGTGGTGGCGGAGCTCACTCTTGGTGCCTCCTTGCACCGCTGGCGGCTGGGTGGGCACTCTTGGCTGAACCATCCTTGTTGGGACTGGTGGCCTCTGTTGGTCGCGGGCTGGCTGTGGGACTGGTGTTTCGGTCTTGGGTGTCTGGATGGCTCCGGGGTGGATGGATTAGTGGTCCCCTTCTCTGGTGGTCCCGTGGACTCTGTTTTGTCCGTGGCCTTGGGCTCTCCCAGCCTGACGGTTGGTCCAGAGGAGGTGGCATTGGGACCTCACTCCTTGGGTGGGTTTCAGGGAACGGGGGGTCCTTACGGGGTCAGTGGGGGAGCTGACTCCCTGCGGGAGCAGTTTGCTCCCTCAGGTGTTTTTCTCCCCACCCCTCACCCCCTTCACTTTCAACTCCACTCATGTAGGGTTTTGGGGCGCAGAAGTGTTGCAAGAGTGACAGTTTTACATCTCAGTTTGCCATAACCACCTGAGCCCCAATTTTACTATTCACTTTAGACATTAAATTACATCCTCAGGACATTCACATATAGGGACTTGAGGGGGGCACTCTATGGCAGAGAAGGGGTGAGAGGGAATCACTCTCGCCGTTGGCGCCTGTGTCCACCCCCAAGKGTTGCTTGTAGACATTTAGGGTGTTTTGGGTTGGAGTTGGGGTGGAGGGAAAACTGGCACAATGCTGGCCTCTGCTCCTCTTCTTACCCATTTTATTTGCAGTTTAGAACAACATGCATCAACAGCACATCTGGGGGTGGRGGTGTGTGTGTCGGGGTCTTTGTTTTTTTTTCTTTTTTTCCCTTGACCTACCCCGCTTTGCGATGGCCGCTTGGGGGTTGGGTTCAGTTAGGGGCGGACCGTCACGTGGGGTCTTGGGCTGTGGATGGTTTCGGGGTCGTGGAGGGGGGGGGAGGTGCCGGGTGGTGGCTGGTTGTCTGTCTTCCCCCGGGTTGTTCGGTCTCTTGGATTGTGGCCCCTGGTTGCCATGGTTAGCCCGCTGGCTGGGGTGGCTGCTGGGGTCTGGCTGGTGGTCGGCTGGGGGGTGTGCACCCGGCCATTGGCGGGGTGTGAGGGTGGTCAGGGGTGTTGCTTTGCTGTGGCAGGGGGCCGACCGGCTGGCCCAGTGCAGATGGGGCCGGGCCTTGGCTGTCTGCTCTTCCACACCCCAGAATGAATGGGCTTGCCTCCTGGGTTCGGATATGGCCTGCCCTCTGTAGGGGGTGGGTATGTGTCCTGGACCTGGGGGGTATGTGTGTATTGGGAGTGTGAGTGAGGTGTGGTGCTCTTCTTGTCTGTCTTGAATGAGTGGGTGTGAGAATGAGGGTGGGACTGTGTGATTGTGTTTGTGTATGATTGAGTGCTTATCAGGCTGGGACTTGGGCTGCCCTCTCATTTGGTTCACCTGAGAGCCCTCTGCTAGTGGTGGACTCTGTCCCCAGCCGCACTGCCCTCTGGTGGGGTGTGCCTCTGCCCGCCAGTGCACTGGTGGCTCTCAATGTCTGGGGCTGGGTGCTTGGGCATGTGCCGGCTCGGCCTGGTGGCTGCCTGGTGGGGCTTGGGTCCTCTTGGCCCTGTTGGGCCTTGGCCTGGTTTGGGGGTGCGCCCTGTAGATCCGGGTCTCCATGTCCATTCCTGGTTCTGCTCTGGTGTGGCGGGGGCCGGCGGGGCCTGTGGTCGTGGCTGTTGGCCCTGGGAGTTTTGCGTGTGGTTGCTGGTGGGGCTCTCCTGGTTCTCTCCTGTGTTCCTCTCAGGGGGTGGGTGGGTAGTTCTCACTGCGCGGGTGGCCTTGGGGACTCGGTGCTTGGGGTCTCTCTCGGGTTCTGGGGCTCTGTTCCCCCTTATGTTTGCCTTGAGTTTTGGGGGTCGGGTCTGTGGTCCTCCACAGTCACTATTTAATATTCCACTGGAGAAATCTTGTATTCGTAAGCATGTTCACAACCGCACAAAAATAGACAATTTGATCCTGGGGTTTCTGACAATCACTGGATGTATATATGTGTATGTATACACTGTATGTGTGTGTGTGTTTGTGTGTGTGTGTGTGTGTGTGTGTGTGTGTGTGTGTGTGTGTG
>NW_013953100.1:173466-174781 GCF_001266775.1 Austrofundulus limnaeus | reverse complement strand
GCTTTTGACCCACAAAATAACAGCAGCAGAGACCTGTGACCCCAGCTACTTTTGTATGATAAACATTTGTATCAGGTCAACTAAACATGGGCATAGTAACAATATTTTTATACTACATTTATCCATTTTAAATACACTAACCTCACTCCTTTGTAACAACTAAGGCAAAAATGTAATTAATTCAGAAAATCTTTTCAGGACCCCACCTTGATGTTTCGGGACCCCACTTTGGGTCTCGACCCCAACTTTGGGAAACTCTAGTCTAAGTTATGGGATCTAAATGGCCATTTCGGCTAATTTTGAATTTACTGTTTTCATCTTCAAAACTATTTACTTTGCCTTGTTTGGTATCATTATTTTCAGCAGAACCAAAATGTTGGCTACGCTCTGTTCTCCTGTCTCCAAAACACTCTCTCACGTTCGTTATGGAGGACTGAAACTGACATAATTAGAAATAAAAGCAGAAATATATATGTAGTGGTCACCTCAAATGGAATAAACAATAAAACTGTCTTTGACCTCAGACCTCTGATGGGCCCTTTAAGACAGACTGAACTCTGTTCCATTTGAACCAAATTTAGGCCATTAAGGTCATCTTAACCTTAAAGAGACATTCTCTTTTTCTTAATCAGACAATAAACAGAAGAATCTCCATTATTTTTGAGTTATTTTTCTTTTAACTAAGAGTTCTTAGAGTTTAACAATAGTTAAACAATGGAATATAAAAGTCAATACAAAAATAAAATAAAAAGGAAAACGAAGAAAAATGGTGTAGTGCTTTTAAAATCAGTATCTATCATGACTAATAAATTTCTTCAGAACTCTGAGGGTCAATGCCTGCGAGCTAACTGCTAATCAGAGTTTATCAAAGTTACATGAGAAAGGAGGACAGATCTTTTCCCTCTCATTGTGATTCAGCCATGTTGTGGGTTTTTCTGTTGAAATATCTTACTTAACTAAACTAATCATTAAGGTTTAAATTTTATTATGAAAAACCAATGTTTTATTTGTCTGAATCATATTACAAATGTGATTGTGATGGACTTGCAACCTGTCCAGGATGTGCCACGCCCCTCGCACTGTGACTGCTGGATATGGGCACCAGTGAACCCCGTGACCCTGAAAGGAATAAGCAGATAATGGATGGATGGATGGATGGATGGATGGATGGATGGATGGATGGATGGATGGATGGATGGATGGATGACATTCTAAAAGATAAAAATCACAAATGTTTGTGGGTTTCACAAATAATTTTGCCCACTTGGATTTTTATTTTATTTGTATTTATTTATTGAATTAAGGTCTAATATAC
>NW_013953100.1:168218-173326 GCF_001266775.1 Austrofundulus limnaeus | reverse complement strand
GAATTAAGGTCTAATATACAATAACAGTATATTCAAATGAAAAAAAAAAGTTTAAATTCACACATTTCATGTGCTGGAAAAAGAAATGATACCACATTAGAATATAATGTTATTTTTGGGGAGTAAAATCAAAATGAGTCAAAAATTACCAGATGGAACTATAAGAAAATTAAGTGTTCGTTAACTGAAATCGAGACAAAACCTCATAAAATGTTGAATAGATTTAAATGTGAAGAGAATGAGGACCATACGACACCAGTGACTGGAAATGAACGGAGGTTTAATGCTGTCAGTGCAAGCAGGAAACCCACTCTGAATCCAAACAGGAAGTCCTGGCTGTAAGTACATGTTCTTCAGTGCCTGGTACTCCCACTACTGGCCTACGGCTGAATCACAGGCACTCTGAACAGCAATGCTCACCTAATGTTTTATAAACAGTTTCTTATGTGTTGTGATAATGTTTCGGGCCTGTATCTAAACTAAAACAATAAAATAAAAAGGAAAATGGTGTAGTGCTTTTAAAATCAGTATCTGTCATTTTGTACAGTGCCCTGAGATGATGTTTGTTGTTTCCGCCTCCACCATCGGCCTCCATCATCCGCCTCCACCATCGGCCTCCAGTATTTGCAGACATCATCTGCCAGTCTGGACCTTGAATGGGCCAGTCAGGTACTAAATTTCCGGGGCCCTTTTTTGCCCCAGTCCGCCCCTGCATGTTAATTAAGTAGTGCGGACGCACTATTGTTAATTCTTAAACTTTTATAGGAAAATTGATTGCCCACAATTAAGTTGTTCACTTGTAAATTGTTTGATTTATGTAAATGAATGATCTTGTTTGTTGCCGTATCAAATCAAATTCACTAAGTTATGTCACTTATTGTGTTTGTTATTCACTCTTGCACAGAAGAGGTATTTCCTTAATAGTTGTTGTGGCCTAGCTCAAAACCATAAATAAAAGGGAAGGCAGGCAAGTGTAACTTAAAATAATTTATTAATAACTAAAGCACAAGAAAAAAACTAAAGGGAAAGACTGGGGAGGCCTCCCTCCTGGTGAAGGCAGCTCAAGTAAACTCCACTGGAGACTCTGGCCAGCTGCCTCCCATCTCCAATCAGCTCCACAAACATTGTTTTTTTTTTCTTATGCATTTTTGTCAATGTAAATATTTTTGTTTTTTCTTTTCCTTACACAAGCATTTTTATCAAGAAATGTACAGTATATATTCTGTTTTGCTATTTCTTTATATGTGTTTTTTCTTTTTACATTTCCTTGTCTCCTCGCTTTGTTTTATGCATTTATGCAAATTAGGAGGACTGTGCCCAGCTCCTCTACTATTGGTCAATAAACAAGAAGGAACAGGATCCATGTGTGCAGATCGATTGTGCATGTCTGTCTGCGTCTTTTGGTTGTTTGAGGAGGAAAATGCCTAATCTGAGAGAAAGTGAAGTCCAAGCAGAGATGTCTCAGATGGTTGTTGATGAAGTCAGGCAAGTTGCTAKCTTAGCTGAAAGTAATACAGACATTGATGACTATGTGTTGTGTTGTGTTGATATTTTGACTGAGAGGCTACACCAGTTAGCTGCAGACACTGATAATGAAGCTGACCCATTCGTTTTCCAGATTTTGGAGGATGTTGCTTGTCGCTTGCACAAGTCTGTGTACCGCCCAAGAAAAGTTGGGAGACTGAATATTTGCTGCCCACTGATGCATTGGAATTATTTTTGCTTGCGGGTGTGTCAGTCATATTACCAAACTTTTTGGGGTCAGTGAAAGAACAACACCAGCGGATGGCAGATTATGGCATTAGGTAAGTACGCACTTGTGATGTTTCTGTTGCTTGTTTGAACTCAGCAGAAGGGTCTATTTTCTTTATTATTCACATGAAATATACAGTGATTCAGATGATGAAATTGCTATTTTTTTAAACTGGTTTTGGCTCAGAACCATCTGATGTCCATTAGAATGAACATGGGGTTTGAAGGGGTTAAAGCAGACATGTAAAAATGTGTCAGTGCAGACACGCTTGTGAGGGACACTTTTACCTCTTATAATGAAAGTTATAAGGAAATTATTTATCAAGGGTTATTAGGAAAAATACCTACTTTGTGAACCATCTCAGTGAATTCAATTTGATCTAGCAACAAGAGATCATTTATTTACATAAATCAAACAAATTATGAGTGAACAACTTAATTGTGAGCAATCAATTTTCCTACAAAAGTTTAAAAATTGACAATAATCGAGCACACGACTAAGCATAATTACTTATTAACACAACAATTTTAGGAACAGCAAAACATCAGGCTTTAGATGTTAAACAAACCAGAACATTTACAGGTACTTTAGGTTTTGGCAAGGCAGGTAGATTAAGTGAAAGTAGGAGAGTAAGATATTATCGTGATTGGTGGAGGAACAGACCCAGGGCGCAGGCAGGTTCATAAAAGGAACAAAAAGATTTATTAAATAACAGAAAATGCTGTTGAGGCAGCTCAAAACTCACTTAMAGGTTCTCAAAAACACAGGCACGAGGGAGACAAAGCTCAGGAAAAAAACAATGATCCGACAATAAGACTGAGACAGGACAGGGTTTAAATACACAGAAAACTAATGACTAAACAGAAAACACCTGAGGAGAAACACAAGGGTGACAATCAGACTAATAAGGAGCAGCTGGGCAGAGACACACTGGGGAACATAGAAAACACTAGGAAAACCAAGGAAAATGAATATAGACTATGACAGATATTAGTTATTCCTACCTTTACCTTTAAAAAATGGGTTTTAACCAGGGCAAGGCATCTCTCGCTCCACATCCGCCAGACCAGCAATGCTCAWGACAATCAGCTTTTTACCTTGAGATGACAGTCACGTCACGATTCAGGTATTCAGAAAGACAGACCCAGACAGCAAGAGGACCGTCCGGTTTGCTTACTCCACTGTGAACTTCCAGGTGTCACTCTCCAGCATCAGCATAAATCCACGTCAAGTCGTAGGAAAAGGGGCAAAGCTATGGAAGCCCATTTCCGCCACCCTGATAAAAAAAATAAAACTTGTATCTCATAATTATGACTTAGCTATCTCATGAGATAGCTAAGTCATAATTATGAGATACAAGTTTTATTTTTTTATCAGGGTGGCGGAAATGGGCTTCCATACGAAGAATTTCTGATTCCCGGTTTCAAAATAAAATGTCTTCCCAGAGGAAGGTTCAAAACAAATTATCGGTGAATGTTTCCTCCGTATTTCATGTGTAGTCACATATTTTAATGGAAAATGTTTCCATCAACTGGCTTGAAGAGAATCAGTTACGTCAGACACATGCGTGTAGTAAACAGGAAGTAAAAGTGGCATCTCAGGAAAATGGAGAGACGTTATGTTATGTCTTGTTATTGCATGAAAAGGACAGCAGGGGGAGCTCTGACTGTATATATAAGAAGCGGAATGAAGGAGAAAAGAAGAGAAGAGAATNAGGAGCCAAGGGAGGAGGCGGGAGCAGATGAGGAGCCGTCGGAGGTTGATGGAGCCGGAGCCTCGGTGACGGCGAACACAGGTGACAAAGGGGATGAAGAGGCGACGGCAGCCGACCTTGGCGACATGGAGGCGACGGCAGCCGACCCAGGCGACATGGAGACGACGGCAGCCGACCCAGGCGACATGGAGGCGACGGGCGATGATCCAGGCGACATGGAGGTGACGGGCGATAATCCAGGCAACATGGAGGCGACGGGCGATAATCCAGGCAACATGGAGGCGACGGGCGATGTGGAGGCAACAGCAACCGACCCAGATGATGTGGAGGGGGTGGCAGCCGACCCACGAGCCTCGAGGATCGCCGACTCAGGAGTCACCATCGGAACTGCCGACACCAGGACCACCGACTGTGGAATCGCCATTGGGACCACCGACTCCAAGACCACCGATTGTGGAGCCACTGAGACCACCGGCTGTAGATCCACCACCGGAACCACCAACTGCAGGACCACCGGCTGTAGATCCACCACCGGAACCACYGACTCCAGGACCACCGACTGTGGAACCGCCACCGGGACCACCGATTGTGGAGCCACCGACTCTGGAACCACCAACTGTGGGACCACCGACTCCGGGACCACGGGAACTACCAACTCCGGGCCCACYGGAACCACTAACTCTGGGACCGTCAACTCTGGAACCACCGACTGTAGAACCATCGACTGTGGAACCATCGACTCCTGGACCACCAATTGTGAAACCATTGAGTCAGGGACCACTGACTCTGGAACCACCACCGGAACCACCGACTATGGAACTGGGACCACCAACTCAGCAACGGTGACCACCGATTGTGGGACTGGGGCCACTAACTCAGGAGACTCAGGAACGGATTCAGATGACCCAGCTGTTACGGGTGACCCAGCAAACTCAAGTGAATCGGTAGCCCAAACAGCCGGTTCGGACAGCAAAGTCCCAGACAGCGCTGCAACGGCCCAGGAAACACAGAAGGGGTGGAAGGGTGGGCGTTCAAATGCTCGGCCAGATGACGCCGAGCGTACTCACTGACCCTCCGGTGGCCAGGCAGAGCAGCAGATCGGGACGCCTCGCCAAGACATCCTCGATCTGCTGGCAGAGGAGTCGTTTTGCCGCATAGGTGGAGGACCACCAGAGGATCATGAGCGATCCAGCAATCTGAGGGCTTGTTACCTCATCCTCCCACGGCAGCAGAGACGGGACTGGTTCTTCACAGGCAGGTGAGGCCAAACCGGTCGTGTGTGGTTCAGGCGTTGGTGAGGAAAAAAATTATCTGCCTTGTTAAGGGGCAGACCAGAAAAACCTTTGCCTGCAGGCTGGGTGCGTGGTCGGATCATTATATCGGGATTGGTGGAGGAACAGACCCAGGGCGTAGGCAGGTTCAAAAAGGAACAAAAAGATTTATTAAATAACAGAAAATGCTGTTGAGGCAGCTCAGAAATCACTTACATGTTCTCAAAAACACAGGCACGAGGGAGACAAAGCTCAGGAACAAAACACAATGATCTGACAATAAGACTGAGACAGGACAGGGTTTAAATACACAGAAAACTAATGACTAAACAGAAAACACCTGAGGAGAAACACAAGGGTGACAATCAGA
>NW_013953100.1:165898-167603 GCF_001266775.1 Austrofundulus limnaeus | reverse complement strand
GAAGGAGAAGAAAAGAGAAGAGAATAAAGAGAGAACTGAAGCTGAGCTACGTGTCTTGCCTGCTGATTCTACTATTTCATTATAACAACACAACATTGGCGACAAAGATGTCTATTTCTGTGCCTTTACCTACTCCATTCATGCCATGCCCAGGGGAACCAGCGATACCATTTCCAACATGGCTGAAAATGTTCGACAATTACATGTTGGTGATAGCTGCATCGGGGGATAGCTGGCCTGATGCCAGAAAGCGYGCGGTTCTACTTCATGCCCTGGGTACAGAGGGCCAAAGGCTTTTCTACACCCTGCCGAACACCGGAGACACRTTTACTACTGCTGTTGCTGCCCTTAAAGARCATTTTGTGCCTAAGGTGAACGTCATTGCGGAACGTCACAAGTTTCGACAACGAGCACAGAGACCGGATGAGACGGTAAATCAATTCTTAGCTTCTCTAAGGGAGTTAGCTGCTACATGTGATTTTGGGAACATGGAGGACCAAATGCTACGTGATCAACTGATTGAGYGTGTTGCTAATACTCGCATAAGAGATAGATTATTGCTTGAACCGGACTTAACACTTGCTAAAGCTACTACATTGGCGTTGCAAATTGAAAGTGGATTAAGAGATGCGGATGTCCTTTCTGATGCTACCGCTGCTAGCGCTTCCGCTCCAGTGAGGGCCGTACAAAAGCAACCAAAGCAAAGCCGCCGCCGCTGGGACACGAAGAAGAAGCCGCCGGATCCTGCTCCTGCCACGACTCAAGCTGCTGCTAACCGCCGTTCCTGCTTCCGCTGTGGATCTTTCAACCACCTTGCTAACAAACCTTCATGCCCTGCTGCTAAAATGACATGCAACAAGTGTGGTAAAGTGGGACATTTTTCACGAGTATGCCGTTCGACTCAAAAGGAGGTACGTGAAGTCGTCATTAATGAGCCCACAGTTCTTTACATGAACAATGCAGTGCTAGACAAGATCCTCTGCACAGTTCAAGTGATAGTTAATGGACGATGCAAWGATGTTGAGCTGATTGTGGATACAGGCTCATCAGTGTCCATTATACCAGAGAACATTTACCACACCTACTTTTCTGAATGTGTGCTAACTGAACCTACATTTGCTCTTGTTACCTATGCAAAAGAGAAAATTCCTGTAAAAGGATGCTTAAAAGCTACTATTTCTCATGATAGTCATTCTACTGCAGGAACTTTTGTTGTTGTTGAGTCAGGTGCTGCTCTTCTTGGTTTAGATTTGTTTCAGGCTTTACAAATGAAACTTGAAGGACGAAAAGTTATTACTACTACTACTTCTCCTACCCCTAYGGTTGAACCTGCTGTGCCAGAGACTGTATCAGATCATTCTCCAGACATGTCAGTTCAGGAAGTTGGCTATGCTAAAAACTTCATACACAAAGTACATATACTGCCTGATGCTGTTCCAGTGCAACAAAAACTCAGGAGACTTCCATTTTCGGTAAGACAAGCCGTTTCCGAGGAGCTCAAAGACCTCCAGGATAAGGGCATCATTGAACGTATTGATGCTTCTCCTTGGGTTTCTCCCATAGTCGTGACACAAAGAAGAGATGGGGGAAAACCACGCATGTGTGTTGATTTAAGGGAGCCAAATAAAGTCATTGTTGCTGATTGCCATCCATTACCACACATGGATGAACTGTTCTCACATCTACGAGGGGCTACTGTTTTTTC
>NW_013953100.1:163383-165065 GCF_001266775.1 Austrofundulus limnaeus | reverse complement strand
TCAACCTTCACTAAACTACCTGGGTCACACCATTTCAAAAGAAGGTCTTCAACCAGATCAGGATAGAGTCACTGCTGTGATTCATGCTCCAGCTCCACATGACACGTCTTCTCTGAGATCTTTCCTTGGTCTTGTATCATGGTACAGTAAGTTCTTTCCGGATTTTGCAACTGTTATTGAGCCATTACGTGCAGTGCTCAGAGACTCTACAGATTTAAGCTTCAAGTGGACGACAGAAGCACAGYCTAGCTTCACTTCACTTAAAAACCTCATAGTCAATAGTCCTGCCTTAGCTCTGTATGACCCTGAGTTACCAACCTATGTTACAACTGATGCTTCAGACTATGGACTGGGCGCGGTGTTAACTCAACTGCATTCAGATCAAGGTGAGAGAGTTGTCGCTTTTGCATCAAGGACTCTTTCTTCTGCTGAGCGCAAGTACTCCACRGTCGAAYRTGAAGCTCTTGCCTGCGTTTGGGCTGTGGAAAGGTGGAGAACCTACCTCTGGGGTCGTCGCTTTGTTCTTCGTACAGATCACCAAGCRCTTACGACTTTACTCACCTCTAAAGGTTCTGGCCGTGCTGGACTAAGGATAGCCAGATGGTCCGCTCGACTGCTCTGCTTTACATACGACGTCACTTACCGCCCAGGAAATCTAAACGTCACTGCTGACTGCCTGTCTCGACTACCACTAACTGCTGAAAATGAGGCAACAGAGGAACCTGACATGATTGCTGCTGTTTTTAAAGAGTCACTGTGTGCCATTTCTCTTCCAGAGTTCACTTCTGCCAGTGAAATCTGTCCAGAACTTTCACTGCTGCGCAACCAGATTGAAAAAGGTTGGCCCAAATGCAAAAAAGGTCTTCCAGAGAACCTTACTCCATACTTCCAGATACGACATGAGTTGTCCGTTCATGGTTCACTGATATTGAGATTGACAGATCGACTAGTTGTBCCTGTTTCACWGCGTGCCAGGATTGTTGACTTGGCACATGAAGGACATCAAGGCATTGTCCGTACCAAGCAGAGACTGCGTGAACTTTTCTGGTGGCCACAACTGGACAAATTTGTACATTCTGTCATTGCTTCCTGTGTTGACTGCCAGTTCAGTGATAAAGTAGCCATAACTGCTCCTGCTCCACTCACTCCAGTTGAATTCCCCAGTAAACCATGGGAAAAAGTTGCAATAGACATTACAGGTCCATTTGAAAATGCTACATGGGACTGCCGTYATGCTATTGTACTTACAGATTACTACAGCAAATGGCCTGAGGTTGCATTCAGTTCTACTGTCACTAAAGATGTTATCATTCGCTTTTTAGCCACTGTGTTCAGTAGGGAAGGTAATCCGATGTATCTTGTCTCAGATAATGGTTGTCAGTTTACTTCTCATGCATTTAGTACTTTTCTGAGAGAGAGGGAGATACAGCACTTAAGGTCCAGTGTATACTACCCTAAAGCAAATGGTGCTGTGGAAAGATTCAACAGAGTACTTAAGGAGTGCATACAAACATCTGAAAGAAGTCACAGCTCATGGAAGGAASCTGTAACAGAATTCCTGYACAACTACCGAGCTACTCCTCATGCAACCACCGGAGTAACCCCATTTGAGCTACTGAGAAACAGAAAGATGCGCACCAAGTTAAACATACTCCCAGTAGAACTGAAAAGCAAAACACATG
>NW_013953100.1:159369-162002 GCF_001266775.1 Austrofundulus limnaeus | reverse complement strand
GTTCAGTTGAGTTTTGATACATCCGGAGTTTTGCGTGGAAAATGGCGTATGCAAGGTTTTTGTGTGCATGCACCATTGATACATGAGGCCCCAGGAGATGAGTGGGTTTTGCGCCTTTTGGGGGTTGTGCGGAGGAGGGGGCGGCTGGGCCTGATGCTGGAATGCACCAGAAGAGTTTATGACCACTTCTCTATTGTCTTGACAACTWGAGGCCGACTGAGTCTTCACATTGCCACAAACAGCTCTTTCAGCTTGTTTCACGATAACATTGACGTTTCTTGATGAAAACATATAAGGAACAGGAAAAAGCAATATACATTGGCATTTTTTGATGAAAATGCACGTGTAAGGAAAAGCAAATGTAATTTATTTATATTTATACTTTTATTTCTTTTTTCAACAGTTTTGGTCCTCCATAATAGAATGTCATTTCCTATTTATTGCAATGGTCCTCTCTCATTATTACAACCATGATTCTGGTCCTAAGTTGTCCATCAGTTCCAATATAGAAGGTGTTCTTACTGGTTGTGGTGTCAAGAAGGGTAGAAATCTGAGGTACGGTTGACACTAAGTCGAACAAACACAGACATGAGAAGAACATCACTGCTCTGCATTAAACATTTGTAATTAATTTGGAAAGAAGACAAAAACATTTTRACTTGAAAGTATTTGTCWTTGCAGTGGRCAGGAAATGTACTTGTGTGTCTAATAATTACTGCTGCAGAGTGAGCTCTGAGGAAAAAGGAAGGAAACACAGTCAGGCTAATGTCAGAAGTCTGAAAACATGATGTCAGAGATCAGGTGGATGGAACTTGTGTTTCTTCATCCTTCTAGTTAAAGTAACGCAGCAGGTCTGGATGTGAGGATGGGACACGCTTTGCTCTGCATGCTGGGACTTTTCTGTAAGTTCATCACTCACTTCCTGTTTGCAGAATAAATAATATCAATGGTGAACTGTTTAATCTAGATTTAAGATTATGTTTTTACATTGTTTTTAATCATTTTGATCACTAATTGTTGAAATGTTAGCCCAATGGTTCCAAACCTTTTACAACAAATATCGCAGAAACACAGAGAACCACAAATGATGACAGAAACTGACAAACAGTAAAAACATCTAAGTTTATCCATCTGATATAAAAGTGCTAACTGTGGATAAAATCTTGTTTGATCAAAAACTGAACACAAAATTTCAGAAAACTTGAATCAATGTTTTGCAGCCAACAGTCCATCAACATAAAAAGCAGACAAAGAGTCTCTTCCTCCTCTTGTTCTGCAGAACAGAAGCAGATAAAAATCAAGTTAACAGAAGACGTCATGTTTTATTTTTGTAGTCACTGTTCTGTCACTCATGTTGTGGTCTGAGAGTTTCGGCTACAACCGTCTGACTCAAGTTTTAAGTATCAAATAACTAATTACAATGAAATATATTTAAAAATAAATACTGACATATATTACAGCAACCAGATCAAATCTATGCTGATTAGCAGGTCCTATAGAAGCTTCCCWGCTTTAGTGACCACCTGCACATCGTCCACTTCACTTTCCACAAGGTTGTCAAAAACATTTGTCTCTCTACTTTTATTTAGCTTCCATCTGGAGTAAAGTTGCCATTTGTTTAAACCACTTGTTTTTTTTAGCTACTCGTGTGTTTTAGTGTCACACAGGTCAGCTTGCGTGGCACGGTGGCTCAGTTTGTAGAGCTGATTCCTCTRAGCAAGAAGGTTGCTGGTTCAAATCCYGGCCCYGAAACCTTTCTGGGTAGAGTTTGCATGTTCTGTCCATGCATGAGTTCTCTCCGGGTACTCCTCCCACAGAACAAAAACATGATTGTTAAGGTTAATTGCACTGCTGCATTTGGCACCAGTGAAATGAATAAGTGGGTATGGATGATGGACAGGTCAGCTTCTGATGGTTGACCAGCTTCTTGTTTACCTTATAAATAGTTGATGTGAAATGTTCTTTTGAGTATCAATATAGAGATCCTGAGTACCACCAGTGGTACATGTACTACAGTTAGAGAACTATAGTGTTTGATCATATCTGACAAAGTTTTCATCTGTGTTGTAGTGCTCAGTACACTCTTCTATGGACACACTGAAGGTGAGAATCTTTTTGTCATTTATAACTGAAAGAAATTCTTACAAAAGCAGTTCTACAATGCCTTGAGAAAATTTTCAGCCCCCTTGAACTTTTCAACCTTTTGCCACATTTTAGGCTTCTAACATAAAGAAATAATATTTTAACTTTTTGTGAAGAATCATCAACAGGTGGGACACAATCGTGAAGTGGAACAAAATTTATTGGATATTTTAAGCTTTTTTAACAAATTGAAAAGTGGGGCGTGCAATATTATTCGGCCCCTTTACTTTCAGTGCAGCAAACTGACTCCAGATGTTCAGTGAGGATCTCTGAATGATCCAGTGTTGTCCTAAATGACTGATGATGATTAATAGAATCCACCTGTGTGGAATCAATGTAGAAATGCACCTGCTCTGTGATAGTCTCAGGGTTCTGTTTAAAGTGCAGAGAGCATCATGAAGACCAAGGAACACACTGTGTAGGTCTGAGATACTGTTGTGGAGAAGTTTAAAGCTGGATTAGGATACAAAAAGATTTCCCAAGCTTTAAAC
>NW_013953100.1:156203-157746 GCF_001266775.1 Austrofundulus limnaeus | reverse complement strand
ATGCTCTCCATCCAACCTCACTGAGCTCCAGCTGTTTTGCAAGGAAGAATGAGCAAGAATCTCAGTCTCTCCCTGTGCAAAACTGATAGAGACATACCACGAGCCACTTGCAGCTGTAATCGCAGCAAAAGGTGGCGCTACAACAAAGCATTAACGCAAGGGGGCCGAATAACTTTGCACACTCAATTTTTCAGTTTTTTATTTGTTAAAAAAGTTTAAAATATTCAATAAATTTCATTCCACCTCACAATTGTGTCCCACTGGTTGATTTTTCACACAAAAAATAAAATTTCATTTCTTTATTTTTGAAGCCTGAAATGTGGCAAAAGGTTGAAAAGTTCAAGAGGGCCAAATACTTTTGCAAGGCGATTAAGGGCAGATGTACAAATAACTAAACTGTCTTTATGTATTTCATTTTCTCCATCTGGTCATGCTGAAAGGTCAGAGAGATGAAGAAACAACATCTGCTGATGAAGCTGACACCTCCATCGGTACAGTCACCTGCAGCCACAGTCTTTTCTATTGTTCTTTCCAGTTTCCATCTTTAGAACCTGTTTACTGCAGCAGATATAGATCTAATGCTGTCTAACTTTTAACATAACACTCAGATAAACATTTTTAAATTGAAAAGAGGATGTTTTGTTTTAGTGTAACAATACCTAAATCTCATTTTTTAAACCATGCAATTTTGACTTAAAATCACATTTTCTAAAATGTAATATTTAATGAAGAAAGGGCAAGTGTTTAGTATCAACACTTTAATAATACTGTAAATACCATAGCTTAATTAGAATGCACCAAATGGGTCTTTAAATAAATCAAATCAGGAAATTTTTCTGTTGATTTATATTTTCCATCTGTCCCAACTGAATCATGTTTCTGTGAGCAGGTTCCATTAAACCCACTGTGACTCTGCAACACAACTGGTCTCAGATATTCAGAGGTGAGACAGTCAGACTCACATGTGGGATCCGGGGAGGAGGAGGAACTCAGTGGGAGTATAGATGGAGACAAAGCTACAGATATTCACTAACATCCAGTGAAAACTGGATCAACACAGTTACTGAGTCTGACAATGGAGAATACAGATGCATTGGTAGAAGAGGCTCTGATGTTACACAGTGGAGTGATCCCTTCAGACTGACAGTTTCATGTGAGTTAAACGGATAACAACTGTGTTTAAAAGATCTTATAGTTGATATTTTTCTCTGAATTATCTAAACAATACAACAGGAAACATTTCTTTCTCCAACATTTCTCTAAAGCTCTCCGGGGCATTTAGTGATAATTAGTTCCTTAGATTATTAGTTCCACTCCTGTCTTTTTCCATGTAAACTCAACAGCATCTAAACCCAGAGCCACAGTGAGAGCAGCTGAAAGAATCATAACAGCAGGAGGCAGAGTAACACTGAGCTGCTCTGTGGACACATCTGATGGTTGGAGCTTTGACTGGTTCAGACAGGAGTCAGGATCTTCTCCTCCTCAGCTCATAGAGAATAAACCAGACAGATACCTCACAGTCTCAGAGGGAGGTGTGTACAGC
>NW_013953100.1:151350-153075 GCF_001266775.1 Austrofundulus limnaeus | reverse complement strand
GGTTGGAATTATCAAAGGTTTTTGACACCTGAGAGACACCGTAGCAACTCCTTTGTGTTTGGAAGGGGAGTGGGGTGGGGGTGGGGTAAGGACCAGGGAGGATGATTCAGCCACTCAACCACTAGATGTCACTGAAAACAACAAATCCTACACATTGTGCATTTAATAAATGTACACAAACGACAACATTTACACAGAAATATAAATATATAACCCTTAAAGCACAATTTAAGTTGATTTTGAGGTTAATTACATTTTAATCTGAAAATCATGTGAAGATGATGATGATGATCTCACCAGCTGTTTTGGTGCTTAAAGTATGAGAATGACTCTGCTACTACCACACAGCTCAGTATCTGTAAAACTGACTTAGTTAGTCATTTCTGATGGTGAACAAGGACTGACTGAAACTGTTTTACAGATGATGATAATAATGATGATGTTATCCTGGAGAGCCCCGCCCTTCCTGTGACTGAGGGAGATCCTGTTACRCTGAGCTGCAGACTGAAAGAACAAAAACTACTTTCTGATGTGTTTTTCTATCACAACAACAAACTTCTTCAAAATGATGCCAGAGAGGAGCTGAAAATCTCTGCAGTGTTGAAGTCAGATGAAGGTTTCTACAGGTGTGAACATTCAGGAAAGACGTCACCACAGAGCTGGATGGCAGTTAGAGGTGAGGAGGGTAAAATATTTGATGCTTTTAATTTAAAAAGTCATTTTGCTTTTTTGGAGGAACAATGTAAAAAAAAAACTTGGTATTTTGCTTTATGTGCTGTGGATCTTTGTTCAAGATTGAAATTACAATTCTTCTAAACAATAAAATATGTCATAAAATAATATTTATTATTTTGAATGTTTTTTTTTCCAGCAGCTGTATCCAGTCCTGTCAGCTCTTTGTCTCCTATTCTGATTGTTGGACCAGTTACTGGAATCATTTTCATTATTCTCATGATCTTATTGTGGCGCTACAGGAAGTCTGAAGGTGAGACTTTTTCCTTCTGCTTCTAGATCATAAGAATAAACTAACTGTAAACTATTTATTTAAAAACATAGAATCATGCTAATGTTATGACACAAACTTGCAGCAGAATTGTCAAGTTTTATTTGTTAAGATAGAACCAAGATTGCAGGCTCATATGAAGACTTAAAAAAATGACCAAGAACGACAGATCCTGAAGAAAATGTTTTGAAACAACAAACAACAAAAACACTTGAAATGTAACAAATGTTGGTATTTTTTATTTTTACAGATTTCTGCTGCATTCGGTCAGTAACACAATTTCTTGCTCTCTTTCATAAATTTTCAGTGTTTTGTGTTAATTTTCCAGCATTTCTTCTGATTTAGATCCAAACGCTCAGAGAGCAGCAGTCAGAGCTCCAGCACAAATCAGGGAGTCACCCAGACTGAAAGTCAAGTGTACAGCTCTCTGCTCCACGGTAAGAACTGAAACTAATCTTTATTATCACCCACAACCAAACAGTGGCTCAGAAAGCTTTTACCTGTCTGTGTCTTCTAGCATTTCTTACATTGTAGATTTCTTTTTTTCAAAAATACACTAGAATGAGGACCCCCTACTGTTTATGAGGTGGGGGTCAGGGGGATGGTGGTGGGGAGGGGGTCATGGTTAGGCTGTAGGTATGAATGACATTTTGAGAATTGATGATAGAAGGACGTGATGTCCACGTGTTTGTGTGTTTTTGTTTCGTAAATTATCATTAGAC
>NW_013953100.1:149246-151300 GCF_001266775.1 Austrofundulus limnaeus | reverse complement strand
AAAAATTCTAGTAGAAAAAAAAACCACAGCAAGAACAAAAGAAGACACAAGAAGGGACAAAACTGGTATTTTCAACAAGTTTTAATTTGRTTTGTACATCTCTCATTTATTTATTGCAGGTGATTCTGCTGTTTATGAGTCATTACAAAGCTCCTGTGCCACTAGATATGGTAAAGAATATGTTTGGAAACATCTCAAATGTAACAACTGCATGATTTTAAGAATACAATAACAAATAACCACAAATATTTAAAGTTTTAGTTGGAGAAGAATCCAGTGATGTTTCATGCTCTCACACTGAACTGAGAAAAGTTGTAAAAAACAGTGAGTTAGAAAAAATGAACAAAATAAGAAATAACTCAAGAACGATTCAATCCTCATTATTTTCCTTTTATCTGATGATCCTAACAGGGAGGCCTCTTCAACTACATGATGCTGTATACTGTAATGTGGAGACAAACCCTGCAGGTACAGTCAGATCCAACAGACATCAACAASAACTGTCAGAACAGACACACAACAGAGCAAAGAGTGCTGAGAGGCTWGACGTAGAGCAAAGAGAAACAAGAAAAGCAAAGGAAAAGGCTTCTAGMGAGCTGTGAGGCTGGACACAAGAGAAAGACTTACATTAGTTGGCTCTACAGACAGATCCAGCTGGATGTGCAGCAGGTTAAACTGATATAGTAAAGTTCTTTAAAACAGGAAATGCAACGATGAAGATGAGGAGTGGAAAGGTCACTTGGTCACATGATATAACGGGAGGTACTGAGAGTGAGAGAATGTCTCAGGAATGGAYAAGTGTACTGGCACCTATTTAGAAGAACAAAGTGGGAGTACAGGAGGCTGAGCAGGAGCTGTACAAGGACAGTGAACCAGTGAGGAGATGTACAGCAGGACATMMAGGGATAATTGCATCTTTAYACTGACTCTTTATGTTTTGTTGATTCAAAGGTAAAAACACCTCAAAAACCCACTGTCTAGTTCTAGCACAAAAACTGAGCYTTAATCTTTATGTGTAAAATCCTTGTAATTTATTCCAAAACAAAGAAACATTTCTAACAAATGATGTCTCCTCTCACAGGAAGGTGGAGTCCTGCAGCAACAGTTTCTTCTTAAATCAGATGAGGAGCAGCTCTGGGTAACGATGCTGTGGAGCTGCATGTTGTGCTGCTTTATTCTGCAGTTTATTACAGAAGAAGGGAAAAGAAGGTAGAGATACTATGATGTCAAATATGGAGACTCAACATCGTATCTTCCAGCACAAAGCACAGCTTTTTATTTACTACCAGAGAAGCTCCTGTCAGTCAGACTTAGATTGAAAATGTAACATTTATCAAGTGTGGAATATGTGAAGTTTTGTAATTTTTCATTTCTAACAGTCATTTCTTCATATATTTTAAAAATTAATAATCTATAAGGAGTTTTTTGTTTCGTCTTATCTTTGATTTTAATTCTGTAGTTTTAGAAGACTTAATAATTTGTCTGATTGATGCTTTTATAGACTGTGTTTTCTCAATGAGCTGTCAGTTGTTTTTCATTTGCTTTTGTTTTATATTTGAATGTTAATACAGATTAAATGTTTTACATACAGATGTGTGTAAACTGTCACACAGTGGTTAGTATGTTTCAGACCTCAAAGAGAAACAAAAACCCTTGAAACACATTCGGTGCTCAGATCATTCCACAGTTCAAACAGAGAGAACTGAAGTGGATTCATTTTCAAATCTGCATTAAAAAGCCTGAACACATCAAGTTTTGCATCTTATTAATCAAACTATACTGTATGTACATGTTGTTTGTTGTTTTCAGCCTGTAAACCTTTTTTTTTAACTTGGTTTCTGGGTTCAGCCTTTAAAAGTCTTTTGCTACTAACACTATAGTAAATCACATTGTTGAAGGTTCTGGATGAGGACAAAATATTTCAATAACTGAACCTCAACAAAACAGACATCTGGATCAGGGGACAGAGGTAAGCAGGTAACAGAGCAACAAAGGATCTGACACTGAACAGAGTAAACCAAGGAGGGGGGATTCTGGGATGATTAGTAAATGAC
>NW_013953100.1:147035-148856 GCF_001266775.1 Austrofundulus limnaeus | reverse complement strand
GTGTTATTTAGTTCTATTTTTGAGGGTGTCACTCAAAACCATCATAAAATAAAGTAAATGAACTAAAATGAAATYAAATTTAAATTAACAATATATTTTATGCATGGTGGTGATTAGTCAGAATGTCTTTGCAAGACCTGCTCTCATTGGCTGTTATGAGTCACATGACCTTTACGCTCCAAATTCAAACCAGAGCTGTAAACAAGCTAGGGCTAGTTGTTTTACAAATGTGAGCCATAAATGCAAAATAGAAATAGCAAAACAAATGTCAATTTCAAAAATTTTTTTAAAACCAAGAGTGGATGAAGACTTGGTGACTGACAGCATCGCAAATATTACGGCAGAGCATTGAATCCGCACCAGCACCTTCAGAATTTAGGCCGCCCAACAGGCCGTCATCATTGACTGATAGCGGGAGGGGGACCTGCCCAGATCCTGCACCTGCTGGAGGATGTTACCCTGAAGAAATTGCCATAATGCCACCACCAGATTTATCTGCGATTGATGAYCCAGATACACGTGACGTCTTTAATAAGTGACTGTCAACACAGAGGAAGTTATGAGCTTTATTTATTAAATAGCGGATGTGAAGAAGTGGCTGAGCTTCATTTTAGAGTTTTTGCCGRGGAGTTGTGGACTTTTATTTTAGAATTATGAAGTCCTCTCCTTCATAGTTCAGCTCTGATGACTGTAACARGTTTTTGTTTGMTTGGTYAGTGATCCTAAAAGACACGCTGCCCCTTACTTCTTCTTGTGGTGTCCTCCTGCAGCACAACAGCTGACATTGTTCCAKAAATWACGCGCAGCTTTACGTGAACACGTTTACATCTTGTGGAGCTGAGGATTCATCAGCTGAGCTGTTCTGACTTAATCTGCTGAGCTGACGTGTTTTTTCTTCAGTGAGATTAAAAATGTCGACAATTCACCCACATTTTATTCTTCTCAGCAGTGTGCGCATAGCAGGAGTGCGCTGCGCACACTGATGCGTGTTTATGTCAACACGTTCTTCTCAATGACAAAATATAAGAAATTTCACAGGGAGAGGTCGTTCATYTGTTAGGCTTATTCGGCTTATTCTGTTTGTTGTCTGCAGTTAAATGTGGTTCATTGTTTGAGCTTTCACCCAAAACTAAAAAAATAACACAGTGTCAGACYCTCCTCATATCCAGAAAACAGTGGAGTCATATYGTGTATTTAAGTCAGTTTCAGGACCTGTGTGCATATTTTTATGCACACCTTTCARGCAATGTTAGTTTTGAATTGATATATTCCTAWRTCGTGTGCATGGAATCTGGCGCACACAACCTTTACGCACCATTGCTACGCAACATGAAGCCCCGGGCTGCCGCTGACTGAGGATCTGGTTTGCCTTTTTTAATTATAAGTGAGCTTAATCGAATCTGTTTCTGTGTGAGTGTCCGATATACATATGGACACAATTTTATTAAAGCAAAAGTGGAATTTACAAATAAAAGTACTTTCAACCATATTTATCTGGCCCATGGCGCCTGAAGCTATACGCACTGTGCATAGGCCTACCTTGAGATTCTCCTTTGATTTAAAAATATTTTAATATAATTATTTGACTTATATCATTTTATATTTTTTTTATCTTGTCTGCATAAATGAAATCCGTATTATTGCCCTGTTTTCATTTAGGCTAATTGGTTTTACAGTGACAGCAGTGTGTTTTGAATGACAGCTGCCTTCCTCTCTCTCCTCCTCCTCAGGCAGAGACAGAAGAGGCGATCTGAGGCATTAATGTTGCAAGTTACATCCACTGCAAAACATTTGTCATATTTTTATTATTTTCTTTCTTTC
>NW_013953100.1:145144-147025 GCF_001266775.1 Austrofundulus limnaeus | reverse complement strand
CCACCACACTGGCTGCTAGCTTAATTGTTAAAAATAAAGAATTTACTTAAAAAGTATTTGTATTTCATGTATTATATTGCTGCATTTTGCCCACAGCCCTGAATACATTTTCATTTTGGCCCTCTTGAGGAAAATGTTTGGGCACCTCTGCTCTAAGTTTTTCTTTCTAAAAACAAGACTATCAAATGGCTTCACCAAAAATCCAGTCCACAACATTCAAACCAGGGGCGTGGCTGTGGGTGGGTGTAGATGGACATAGGCCATATAGACACAATTCTATTTAAGCAAAAGTGGAATTTACAAATAAAAGTACTTTCAATCATATTTATCTCAGTGGCGCCTGAAGCTATAGGCACTGTGCATAGACCTACCTTGAGATTCTCCTTTGATTTAAAAACTATTTTAATATAATTATTTGACTTATATCATTATATATTACCTTGTCTGCATAAATCAAATCCGTATTATTGCACTGTTTTTATTTAGGCTAATTGTTTTTACAGTAACGGCAGCGCGTTTTGAATGACAGTTGCCTTCCTCTCTCTCCTCCTCCTCAGGCAGAGACAGAAGAGGCAATCCGAGAGAATAATGTTGCACATCCACTGCATAACATTTGTCATATTTTTATTACTTTCTTTCTTTCTTTCAACTTTTTGTAAAGTGATCAAGTTGAAAACCCGATAGTGTGTGCGCCGCGTTGGGTGCATTGGGCTTTGTGGGACAGAAGCGCTGTTTTTCATCGTCATGCGATGGGCATCGCACTCATGTGGCCTTTTGTTGTTAGGACCTGGTTGTTAGGTGCCTGGTGTCACGTTGGTAGTTTTGTGTGCTACACGCATTGCACCCATGTGGTGTGTATTTTTTGGGGTCAGGTGAGGTGATGGTTTTGTGCTTACCCTCTGGTAAAATCAGACGCCCCTGATCTGGCCCACCCATTTTTTCTCAGGCCCAGCCTAAAATCAATTTCTGGCTARGCCACTGGTTAAAGCCTGGGACTTTTTATATGTTTGATATGTTACTGAATCATTTTTCAGTGTGATGTTTTTTATGGAGCACTGCTGTCATGAGGTTCTGATTTTTGTCCAAAAAACAAAGTTGTAATGATGCTGAGACCAGATGTTTCAAAACACTGTTAGGATGTGTGGTTATGTCTCCCTCTGCTGGATATTTGATTTTCCATGAAGAGGGTTGGGGTTAGGTGACTATCCCTTCATTAACTCTACCCTTCTTAAGGCTCTGACTGACTCCAGTTCAGTGTTGAAGTGTTGAGTCTCTWTGGAGACTGAACCTWTAACCCKTTAATGATTCTAGAATTACAGCCTCACCCAGAACTCCTCATGTCAGACTGATGAGATTTTCAGTGTGTAATTGGTCCGAACTTTTTAATTTGCTTGTGCATTTTTCTGAAAACGATTCGCTCCCAGAACTAGATGGACAGCTTCGAGGAGCAGCTAGTCTGAATTTAATGAGGACACAAATATAAAACTGATGTCCACATCTCATTTCCGTCTCTGTGGTTGACAAAAGTTTTTCCTCTTCTGACTCCTCATCCAACAACACGAGACTCTCTTCAAATGTTTGATTCATCATTGATTGAGAATAAACCATTAGGTCTGCAACTTCAAAACTGCTTATGCAATAGAAATATTAGCAGAAGCTAATTTTGAAGTGCAGGTTCAATTTGACACCTACCTACCTACCAAGCTACCTACCTACCTACCTACAATTCATGTACAATAAATGTACAATGCTGCCCACCAGTGGTGTATGACCCCTTGCACAGCTCATTTTATAGCCAATTGCTGGGAGTCTGATTTCCTGAAACAGAACTTTGGCTCCTGGTGTAATAATTAAAAACTTGTTGAGGCTTGCTAGTTCGGC
>NW_013953100.1:138599-143443 GCF_001266775.1 Austrofundulus limnaeus | reverse complement strand
CTACAACAGGCCTGAAGGTGTTACCACTGAGGGTTTCACAACAATCTGACGCCGTGCAGGGGGAGGCTCCGTCCTTATATGGCAGCAGCTGGGGATCAGGGTGATGATGATCAGGTGTGAGTAGTCACTGCTCAGCAGCAGCTGTGACACATGCAGACATTAGTACCACAGAGGAGAGTAAAGACACAAGATAGGAGGCTGATTGCAGCCAGACCATCATTTGATTGTTGCCAGAATCATCTGTTGTATCAGTAACACTACTTCATTATTGCCAATTGTTCCCTGTTAACTCAGCAACACCAGTTGGTCACAAAATAGTGTTAATTCATTACAAATCATTTAAAAAATGAAATGTACACCATACCCAAACACATTTAAATTGAATATAAGGCACAAAAACACACCCTAAAACTAAACACTACATTTAATGTGACTGGGTCATTTTATTTTCATTGCAGCTGTATGTATTAAGGAACACCAGCAGAACAAAGTGAGGAGGGTTCAGATGATGAGCCCCCAGAAATTTATGAAAAAATATACTCCAAACTCTGCATTTTCCAGCCATTTGAAGAGCATTTTAGGAGGTAGCCACCCCTTAAAAAAACATAAAACCTTTACATTATGATATGGTATTTACTGTAAATCATAGTCTACATGGTCTTTGAGCTGAACTTTATCGAAGATCATATTTGAAAATTGTGCCCTCATATTGTTTTTGTTTTGGAAAGCTCTGAGAAATTTACTGGCACAGACAAACTACAAAAGAAAATAAACTTGCCCTACACTGTTTGGTCCAGGCTTTATGGTGGCTCTCCATCACGAGCTGTGAAACTTCCAGTTAGTGTGGATGAAAGAAACTAATCCCACCATACACATTCACACACACTCAAGTTTGTTTTTATATCCCTGTGGGGAGCGTGGATTGACTTCCATTCATTTTTTGGTAATTTTATATCTTAACCCTGACCATTTACCGTAAAATTAACCTTACAAGTACCTACCTGACCCTAAAACTAACCTAAACTAATAACCTAACCCCCAACCCACGATGCACATTCGATCTCCACGAGGCTGCCTTTTTCTGAAAATGGTTCCCATGACATAGCATAAATGTGCCCACACACACACACACACATGGAAAGTTACGCACAGACACAAACAAGCAACCCCATCACCAGCATTCATATTCGACTCTACACAAAGACTTTCAGTTCTAGTAAATGATGATTTTGGCTGAAAAACTTACCTGAACTTCGACATCAGTTGCATATTTAATATTTTTAAGCTTCGGATTTGAAATACCGTAACTTTGAGACAGTTTGTGCCATCAGAAAAATTCTGACGGCCTCTCAAAGCTGCGAGGTTGCTCTTTACAGCCAACATAAGTTATTACAGTAAATATGCTCCCGCTGCTGTGAGATGCTGGTGGAAAAAAAAGTCTGTCTCCCTCCTCTCACACACAAAGCTTGGAAGCACAAACAGCTGATGGTGATGCAATTGTCCCATCCCGCTCCTGGAGGAGAGGTGGGCAGTGAGAAAGCAGGTCTCGTTTTGATCAVGGGCTAATGACAAAACATTCAGGGCTAAAGCGCCCATAGTGGAACAAACATCCATCCATATAGACAGTGGTCATGTGTTTGCAAGTGCCTTCATCAAAGTAGTGGTGATGTGAATCCTCACTCACCATGGGGGCATCAACCTCAGATGGGACCTGTGGTGCAGCCTGTGTTGAAGGTACATCTTGTGTACACTTTTGGCAAATTGCCAGATCTGTACCTAGATAGGACCTTTTGTTTTGACTGTAACGAATTTCCAAGTCAAAACTTTGTAAAGCCATATGCCACACAGCAACACGGGAGTTGGTAACAACCCCATCATTTATGTGCTGGCTGTTCAGGAAGGTCACAGGCTGATGTTGTGTTTCCACAATGATTTTCTGTCCACCGATGTAGTTGGAGAAATGTTTAACWGCCCACACAGTGGTCAGTAAGGCTTTCTCACAATCTGAGTATTTAAGCTCAGGGCCTGCCACAGGCTTGCTGGCATAGGCCACTACTCGTTTGTCTTGGTCGTGCATCTGGCACAAACCAGTGCTTAGACATTGATCTGAAAAGCCCACTTCCAAGTGGTACTCTTTGATGTGGTCCGGGTAGGCTAGACATGGTGCAGCCTTCAGCTTAGCCTTTAGAGCATCCATGGCCTMTTGTTGTCAGTCAGACCAAACAAAGGGCACATCTTTTTTGAGAAGTTCCATCAAAGGTTTCGTCAGATCTGCATAGTTTTCTATGAACTGGCGTGAGTAGTTACAAATGCCCAGAAAACTGCACAGTTCTTTCAAGTTTGAAGGAACTTTGAGACTGTCCAGCCCTTGAGTGCGATGTAGCTGTGGCTGGATTCCATCAGGACCCACAAGTAGCCCGGCGTAGTTCACTTTGGTCTTACACCACTGGCACTTTAACAGTGATATTTTGGCACCTGCTGCAGTTTAATGGCTTAGGACATGGTCCAGCTCTGCCAAGTGGGAGTCCAACATGGGTTGTCTGAACAAAATGTCATCYACATAAATCAGTGTCCCACGTTCACCAGCATCAGGGCACGCTTTGTTGAGAAAGATGTTAAACTCAGCTGGAGAGTTTAAGTAGCCAAAGGGACACCTGSTYAAGGTGTACTGGCYGCTAGCAAAGATGAAAGCRAGTTTGTGCTGATCGTCAACATGCAAAGGGACAGTCCAAAAACCAGAAGCAACATCAAGGGTAGAAAAGTATTTACCATTGGTGACCTTGGGAAGTTCCTGTTGAACCTGTGTCATAGGCCATCTAGACAAGGGAACCTGTTTGTTCAGTTGTCTGTAGTCAATGGTAAGTCTCCACTTGCCGTTTGACTTTAAGACTGGCCACATTGGGGCAGAGTAGGTGCTTTTACATGGCCTTATGATGCCTTTTTCCAGAAGGCTGTCAATGATCTCTTGGATAGGCTGTTGTGATGCCAATGGAATCTTGTATTGTTTCACAAATGCTGGTGGTGCGTTCGGAGGGGTTGGAATGCAGGTTGTGTGAATGAAATTCAACCCACAGTCCAGAGAGTCAGTAGAGAACGATTTCTCATACTTTAAGAGAACAGCACGGAGCTTATCTCTCTCTTCATCTCATCTCTCTTCACCTTTTCAATCTGAACTTTGACTGGATCAAGACTCTTTGGTGCTTCATCTAACTCAGATGAGGGGGTCTTCACTGGACTACTATCCTCAGCCAATGAAGTAGATGTTTTTCCTGGGAGAACTAGTGTGAGACACTGAGCTCCACCAGGAGGAAATTGGATAGGCAAAGAATGTCTCACCATAGACCACATCCGGTGGTTATGAACATCTATCAGAGGACCAAGCCTCACGATAAGATCTTGTCGAACCAGAAAGAGAATAGTCTGTAGAGGTGACACATACACTGGATGGGTCAGTGACATTGGCCCTTTTTGCACCTGTATCATTGACACACCAGACAGAGTGAGGTTGCCAAGAGCATAGGGTTTTATACTTAAAGAGCAGGGCTGTGTTGTAAGTACCCTGTTAGTGTGGTTAGCCACTGCTGCCTGCAGTTTCCCAAAGAAGGAGCTAGACGTAAGGGTCACATCTGAAGTCCCGTCCATGAGAGCATCATGCTTAAGGATTTGCTTTAGTGTCATAGGTATATAAGTCTTGTTAGTGATCCCTTTTCTGCTCAGGTTACAAAGAAACTGGGTCACTGGAATTAGCGTAGATTCACTGTGGCCATCGTCGGACGACAGGCGTAGATTCACTGTGGCCGTCGTCGGACGACTCATCATCCTCATTACTTATTCGGGCTACCCGGACAGCATCTGTGCCTGCTGTTTGAGGCTCAGTTTCTGAACTAGGCCCAGGTACAGCATCTGCAGAACAAACTGGACCAGCCTCCTGCCCCTCATCTTGGTCAGAGGGTTCACTGTTGTTCTCATTTTCTTCTGCTTGATGAGAACCTTCAGGAGGAGGGTCCACTGAGTCAATGGCCAAAACGTCAGGATCTTCTGACTTTTCCTCCTTCTGGAGTTTTAGTGCATAGCAAAGTACCTGATCTTGTTTTTGCAGTGAGAGGTTGGACAGCTGGTCTGCCAGTTCTTCATTGACAAAGGACTTAAGGGTCATGGGTTTAGCTGTAGGCTGTTTCTTTTTCTGGATTTTTGGTGATTTTTGACCCTCTTCAAAACACACTTGATGTGGAGGGAGGGGGGGAGTATCTCTCCTGTTCTTGTTCATCCCTTTGAGGATAATGTTGGTACCTCATGTTAAAGGGACGCCCACCTTGTTGTGGACAATAGTCAAAACTTTGGTCGGGATAGTTCCACTTTGGTCCGGAATACCTAAGTGAACCTTTGTTGTTTGGCTTCTTTGGTTGAAAGGATTGTTTCTTGTTTGGCTTTGGAGAAGGAGGAGACTTAGTTCGAGCGGAGACCGGTTTAGCAGAGGCTCCTTCAAGTTCTAAGGCCAAAGAACTTGTTTCCACTGCATAGACACTCTACTCTATTTTGTCTGGCTTAAGCCTATGAAAGGCTAAGCTAGCCCACTCAATGAGCTGATGGATACTGTTGGTACATGGGTCATTCTGAGAACCAAAGTAGGCTTGGACAAAACAATGATAATAACTCCTACACTGTTAAAAAAAACCCGTAGATTTTACGGTAAAACGCTGGCAGCTGGGTTGCCAGAATTCTACCGTAAAATTACGGGTAAGATATTTTTTTCTTTTACGGTTAGGATGTACTGTTATTGTTGTTTTTACGGTTATGAATGGTACTAAAGTCAATATTTTATTGTAGAAAAAAAAAGGTTAACC
>NW_013953100.1:133140-135016 GCF_001266775.1 Austrofundulus limnaeus | reverse complement strand
ATTTAGAAACAATTTTTTAGTTAAAACAACAAGTTTTTATTGTTATTTTATTCTAATTTAATTTATTTTATTTTATTTAGTAAGTTTTACAACTAATTTTTAGATCTAAAATAAAATGAAGCTTTATTTTATTCCAAAAATAAGTTTAACCCCAATAATTTTTGCAGGAAACAACAGCTTTTTGTTTCTTAACTTTAATTTTAATTAAAGTAATTTTTCTGAGCAAGAAAATGCAAATTTTTGCCTAATTTTGAGCTAATTTCCCGTTTTATAAGGAAATAAAAACAATTTCAGTTTTTTTGAGTGTGTAATTAAAGCAAAAACCCAGCAGATGTCGACTCTGTCGCAAAACACAGCTTTGAAAAGAACCTCTGACGTTTCACCCCTCCCTCGGGGAAAATCACGTTCAGTGACGTAATGACGTCGTGACACTGACGCTACGTCTTGACGCAGTGCGTCAGACCCAAGATGGCAGCTGCCCTCGGACACAAAGCCAGCAGCTGCTCACCATCACGGAGCAAACCTCCGTCTTTTACGCTTCCCAGCGTAACTTATTAGCTCCACGTAACCCAAAGCAAGGCACACGTTTTATAAGCTAACACCCGTGACTCTCTCACGGAACAACAGGGCAAGACTTTACTGCACGCAGCAGACTTAGACTGAACAACTCAGCTAGCTTCCCTGAATAGCGCTTAGCAGCGCTTAGCTCCACACACAGCAGTGTGGACAGACTGACCGTCTGAACACGCCTCGGCAAAAACAATTAAGTTTCTTAGCCTCCAACGGCGCTAAACTCCCTACACGTTATGCTTATTATATAAAATAAACCGTGTCGACAAGCTTCTGAGACGCGACCTCAAAGCCTTATGTCGCGGAGTTCACTGGCTACTCTGACGCGTATTTTACGCACGAACCAGACCAGATTTATGGCTCCAAACCTAAACGGTATGAACACACTGGATTTTAAGGGACCCTATTTCACTCATTCATACACAGATATGAGCACAATGCATGCAATTACTCGCTTCTCAAGCGAGACAACAGTCACTGCTTTTCAGAGCTGACGGCGCAGCTTTTAGCAGGACCACCCGTCTACGCGCGGCGGCGAGACAGAAACAGAACCTCAGCGGGTTCTAAAAAACGCACTTATAGGTAAGATAAACAGATTTCTAACAGGATTAAGGTCTGCAGCTCCTTAAAACTGTATTCTGAACACCAGCAAAGCCGTTTTTACACTGTAAAACCACACATGCCAATATGTGGAAAAATTAATTATTAATTAATTTTTTTTCTCAGATTCATAAACAGATTATATTTCATATGTCCTGTTTAGCTTTTCTGCCCGCATTCTCCACCAGATAAAACTGCAAGGCTCTGAGCGCCGGCTGTCCTGAGGGAGACTTCGGAAGGAACCAGCTACTAGATGGTTCGATTAGTCTTTCGCCCCTATACCCAGGTCGGACGACCGATTTGCACGTCAGGACCGCTGCGGGCCTCCACCAGAGTTTCCTCTGGCTTCGCCCTGCCCAGGCATAGTTCACCATCTTTCGGGTACTATCGCGCGCGCTCTGGCTCCACCTCTCCGACGGGGCGGGCGAGACGGGCCGGTGGTGCGCCCGGGACGCGGGGGGTCCCGGGATCCCACCTCGGCCGGCGGGCGCCGACCTTCACTTTCATTGCGCCTCGGGGTTTCGGGCGACCCTCCGACTCGCGCGCGCGTTAGACTTCTTGGTCCGTGTTTCAAGACGGGTCGGGTGGGTAGTCGACATCGCCGCTGACCCCTTGCGCCGGTTGTACGAGGGCCGGTCCCCGCCCTGGCGGCGCGACGCGGTCGGGGCGCACTGGGGGCAGTCCGCTCCGGTCGACAGTCGCGCCG
>NW_013953100.1:125549-132587 GCF_001266775.1 Austrofundulus limnaeus | reverse complement strand
AGATTAAATGAGATAACATATATATAGGACTTTGTCCTATTCACTTAAAGAAAACAAAAACACTTTAAAATGATTTTCTTCTTATAAGTGTAAAAAATAAAATCAAAGACAAAGAAAATAAACAATAGAAAAGTTTTTTTTTTCACCAGGGTGACCCCTACACCTCTGTCCAATATACAGTACAGTATGTGTTGAGCCATGCATCTGTGGAGGATCTGAACATCCCTCACTGCAGACACCACCTTGCTCACTTTTTATCAGGGGATTACAGGTGGAGGTCAACGTGAGCAACCAGTGGCAAACAGAGACGTAGACGAAGTATACAAAAGGTAAGGGATTTTATTTATACGGGGTGGTGGGGGGGGGGTCTGGACTTGGAACAGAATGATTGCAGAGGTGAGTATTTGAGATTCTTCCAGTAGTGGTTTTAGCAGGTAAGTAAAACAGGTGAGTTCTTACGGGCTGGGGGAAGGAGATGAGGCGTGGAGGAGTTGGTCCAAAAAGGTGAGGATCCAGAGGTGAGTATTTACAGGTGAGTAGGTATTTACAGCGATACGTGGGAGGCTGCGCATGAGATTCTGGTGAGAGGCTCTGAGTCCAAGGCAGCTGGCAAAAACGTGCTGGAGATCGCTTTCTGCAAACAGGTAAATACAAAAAGACACAGGTGATACAAAAACTCTTGGAGAGAGTAACAAACAGCAGGCTGAGCTCATACCAAACATGAGGCGATGCTTCAGCGATGAGATGATCTTCAGCACTGCCTTAAGAAGCCTGGAGGTGATGAGCCAAATCACATGCAGGTGTGGGTGATCAGCGACCCAATCATGGAGGTAGGGGGTGGAAACACCAAAATGCCTCACATTGTGTTTGAAGGTTAGACCCTTAGACTTGGGCTGGCTTAAGAGTCCTGTCAGGTTTGAAATGCAGCGTGATGTTGTGTTTGGTGAAAATCCTCCTGAACTTCTCAAACCCTCCAGCAACAAATGGGATGACAGTGGGACTGTGGGAGGAAACTAGAGAAACCCCACGCAAACACAAGAACATGTAAACTTCACTCAGAAGGACCCCCGAGCCCAAACCAGAGTTTGAGCCCAGGACCTTCTTGCTGCGAGGCAGCAGTGCTAACCACTGAGCTATTATGCTAATGTGTGAACACTTCGTGGTAGTCCAACAACAATCTGGGGACAAACACGAGAAGCTGAAGTAAATCTGTGCACTCACGTGTACCAAAGCAATTCATCTGAAAGAGAACTAGGGTGAAAGGAGATAAACAGACTTACAACCTGTTTTTTTTTTGTTTTTTTGTGAAGCACAAAATAGCCACAAGCCAAAAAGGTGACGTATTTATGGATCATTGTAAGTGCAATTTCTTCATTAGAGCCATAAACTCACAAGATTTATTTCCTTCAGCTTCTTGAACAATTACTTAAACTTTATTTATTTATTTATTTATTTATTTATTTTATTTGCCATGAGACTATTCTAAAATACAGCAAGAGTCAGAATTAGTGCTGCAGAATTTGAACTGTTCTTAACAAGTTAACACCATCGCTCTTTACTTGTTATTTAATTTTTTTCACAAATAACACAATAAGTGTTATAACAAGATTTCTGACCTAAAGTTGTCTCTGATGAGAAAACACTGAGGTTACTTACAGCACTATGAGTCAAGTAAAGGCCTACATTCTGCATCAGTTAGATTAGTTTCCTGTCGTTGAAACTTGGATCTATGCGGACACTTAAAGTGATCTGTACAAGTGTGTTCCTGTGGAAAACTTATAGTTATTATCTCCTCTGTTGGACAAAGCTTTTTATTTCTTCAAACTGGAGCGACAGAGTTGAACTTGGATCCTGAATTGGCACATTCAAGGGTGACAGGCAGTGAATTTTGAATATTTGAAGAACTATAAAAATGGACGGAAAAAAAAAGATTTTATTTAAAAAATAGTAATAATAATTAATCTACCCACTCACTTCCAGATCAAAAATATTTATATTATAAAACAACTTATCAGAGTATATTGATTTAGTATGTAGACTAACCACAGGTTCCTCAAGTTTTTGATGGAAACTTGTTCTGTGGATTTCTCAGTCTTCATAAGGTTATGTGGTGCAAAATGTTTTTTTTTTCATGATAAAAGTATCCTATGATGCAATCAAGAATAATTACTTGTGATCAGTGTGTAAATAGAAAACATAATAACAATAATGCATCTCAGAGAAAGTTCAGGTTAAAGTCTGGTTTTCAGTCTTCTACCTTCATAAAATACAGATTTTTTTATTGTTTTATTAATACCAAGAATTTAGTAAAACACTCTTCAAACAGCTGAAAAATGCATAGGTTTGAGTAGATCTTTAAAACAAATTTCTGAGGGCATATACCCCTGAACCCCCCCTAGAACTGCTTCACTCCACAGCTGCTCATTAACATGAACAGGTTTGCGTCATTACTGTCAGCAAATGTTGGCAGGTATGAGGCAGACATCTGGGCTTTTGTTCTAAATAAAATAAATTATTTATTTTAATTACATGACCTGGTTTCTAAAGATAAAAACAAAATATCAAAGACAAAACTATTTAATTTGGTATGTGAATATATGTAAATTGGCAGTGAGATTTATAAAATTGTACATTTGATAGCAGCCGTTCATAGAGGCCATTCGATGTTTTTTCAGTAGGTTGTGTAGATTTTGATTTACTGAATGTGTCATGGTTTGTGTGTTTTGGTTTGTTTATTTCAATGTATCCTGAGTCATTTTATTATCCTTTAAGAATTTTTGTTTAGGTCCACAATGTCCTGTGTTTCTGTTAAATCATTTTGTGTTTGTGGTTGTGCCGTTCCTTTTTTCACCCTCAGTTAGCCTCTCAGTATTCTATGAGTCAATCAGCCACCCTCACCTGTTACTGCTCCATCATCCTCATCTCTATTTATTCAGTCTTATTTCTCATCGTCATCAGTTCTGCGTTAACTCGCCTACGTTTGTGTTTCCCTGGCTCCAGTCCTTCTCTGTTGCACATCCTTTTATCCCCAAGTTGTAAGTTGCCGCCTCGTCTTATTAATAAAAGTATATTTTTTTCTTTTACTCCCAGTGTCTAACTGCATTCTCTGTCCTACTGCCAACAAACCCTACAGCAAGTTAAAGAGACCAGACTGAGATGGTTTGGACGTGTTCAGAGGTGGGACGGAGGGTATTACTGGTAAAAGTGTGTTGGAGATGCAGCTGCCAGGAAAAAGACAAAGAGGGGATGTATGGATGCAGTTAGGACAGAGTGAGATGGAGKAGGATTACTTGCTGTGGCGCCCCCCGAAGGAGGAACAGAAAAAAAAGAAAAAGAAAATGGCACGTATTACGCATTTTGGAGCGATGAGGGACGCAAACAAAACGATTATCAACAAATTTGTAGTAATTTTGTTGCAAATTGAAGTAACCCCTGCATTAAAAATATGTTAGTTTGTGGAGAAGTTGTTTATGTCCCTGTCAGTTTTGCATTACACATTTTATTTTAACAGTTTTAATAATTTATGACCACAAGCAGCAGCAACTGTAGCATTTCTGAGCAGCCTGGAGCATTTAGCACAAAATTTCAGCTGGAATGTTTTATACAACTTAGGAGAATGATGGATGAAAGGTTTACAGAATGATACTAACATGAAATTTTTGAGACAGGATCTGTTTGATGACAGCAAACTTTGGTCCTCAGGGCCTTCTTTTGCAAATTCCAAATATGGTAAAAACACAGCCAGGAATCTCTCTGACAAGCTCCAGCGAACAAGAGGTTAGTCATGTTTCCAGTAAACCTGTGGTTCCTATTTACAGGTAATAACTTTAGACATTAAAGGACACACCATCTATTTGGTACAGGTCTAGTCCGTTCATGAACTGATCCGGAACGGAGCACAGATCAGGGTAGACCTCGTGTTTATTGACCGTGTATCCACAGCCTGCCACACAGGACAAACCAAGCTTTACCACAACAGACTCAACTTGCAGGTTTCTGTTGCCTCGTTGTCCACACACCACAACTTTGTGATGCAGGTTCTTCTGAAGAGTTTGTAGTAGTAACAGACAGTGTGCTTTTATTTTGTCAAATCATGCCGTGTATCAGGATGAAACATCTGCCACCTTACAGTTTGCAGAAAGCCACTTGAGTACAGTTGACCTTTCTGGGCTTTTCTCTGAAGGCGCACGTTTTATCCTTTGCATCTCCTGTGCAAATGTTTGGTCAAGTTTAAAACAAAAGTTGTAATTTTATCGTCATCATTGCAGCAGGTTATTGGGTTCTCCAGATGATACAAATAAAAGATAATAAAACTTTGGCAATCAAGGCAACATCACTTTATAAAACTAATAGATTGGTCGTTTGTGTAAGATGGCAGGAAGGTGCAAATATGCAGCAGTTGAAACAATGCAAGTAAGAAAAGACTTGAAAACTGCTTCACAAAATAGAAATGCACCAGACAGCTAGAGGAACTTGACCGCCAAGTCATATGGGACCAGACACCCTTGTATAGACATTATCAAGTGGGAATTCCCAGTCCGAAAGAGGGAAAATATTTTAGAGCATCTCTATTCAGACAAGACGGTCGATACTCTCCACAAAAGTGATAAGTTAGTACCTTATCAGTCGTGACGTCAATCACAGAAAAAGGCAAAAGTTTTTATCAAGTCTAGGATAAAAGTAAGCCAAATGATGGTCAGTTTTATATTACCTCCAAGTTATGCAGAAACATGTTAATCACCCATTTAAATCAGGTGCGTTGGAGCAGAGAAACCTCTACATCATGCAGGATAGTGGCCCTTGAGGACTAAAACTGGACACCCCTGAGCTATTTCAAACAGAACCAGGACCAAAKTGGACTGCTGCCATCCTAAAACAACAAATCTGTAAAATTTTATAGTAGTTTATACAAATGCTAATGATACATTAAATACCTTTACATTGCCAATAATTCTTATTATGTGTTATACTTGTAGAAATATTGTGAAAATCCTGCCAGAAACATTGCAACTAGCTGTTAAAACTGCTTGATAATAATCATAATTTCTATGTAAATAACCATAAAACGGCAGAGAAATGAGTTGTGTTAACTGCTCTAAAAATGATAAGATAAGAGTAGTTTATTTTATTTATTTTTTAAGATGGCAACAGTCGACTTTGTTCTCAGCCTTGCTCTGATCAACTTTTAATTTAACAGTCCGGAAAGTCAGAAATAAACTCTGTTCCTTCAAACTGAGGTCATCTACCAGCAAGATAATTGCTAACAATGTTTTCCAAAAACCCTCCAATTGAAAGGATTTGAACTGTCACTTTGTGTGTTTTCCTTTTGGCTGTGTGTGAGGAAACAGTCCTGGCATTTAAAGTCTTAAAAACAGCTGAGCTGGCTGACCTTTGCAGCAGACACATAGAAACCACTTAGCACTGAGTGTAATGACTTGGTCTGTTTCTATTCTTTTATGTTTTTTTTGTCAGCCTGTTGCTGTTTTTGCCTGTTGTTTTTTGCAGTGACACAGTAACGGTGTGAATTATATATGACTTTTTTTTTGGGGTTTAAAGTCTCAGACTGCAGGAAAATGAAGGACTGGATGGAAATCGTACAGAAAGGCTTTGATCACATGAAGCCAGTGTACACAGACGAGTCGAGGCAAAGGGTTTTAAGACGGAAAAGGCAGAGCTAGAGAAAAGCCTCTTATGATTTTTTTTACTCACCCTGTAATTCTTACTCAGAGTCTCATTTACCATTTAGTGGTGTGCAGTTTGCATGAGCACCTGACCTGAGGCAGCTCTCTGGGTCGTGGAGGGGCAAAGCCAAGCCAGATGCCCTCTCACCAGGTAGCCGGCTCCAAACTGCATCTTCCCACACAAACGTGCTGTAAAAAAACCACCTTGTTTGTCTTCATTTATTTGATTTTCTAAGCGGGACAAAGCCGTGAAAAAAAAAAGGGAGGCCTCAGGTGTTTTCATCAAATTGCTGTGTGTAACCTGACGACATCAGGTCAATGACAAGAGGGAGAAAACTCACTGTCTCTGGGATTCTGCTTCTCCCTCTGGTGTTTGGTACAAATTTTAAAATTAATTCCAACTCCCGAGCCTTTGGTGCAACGATCACCAGCATATAAATAACACAAAAAAATGAGGATTTTATTATGCGCCTCTTTGCATTTCACCATTTAGTACATATTGCTTTTTAAAGCACTCAAGCCTGAGCTGCAAGAATCTAAAATCTCATGAGATCTATCAGGCATCACAACGTTCTAGTAGAAACCAATTGCTCTAAAATGAGATGTTGCTCTGACAGATTGAGATTGCTGAGCAGCGAGCAGATGGTGTATTGAAAAATATGGACGGCGGTAACGATCACTGTCACAGCGTCTGCCAGCATGAGACTGTGCTTACACAAGAGCATTGAAAATCATTCTGTTTCTCCCCCCATGTAAGACTGGATTATTTGAAATTTGACACCAATAAATTCCGGGTTGCAGTGGGCCGTGTGTCTGAAAGTTCAAACCCATGCATTTCAAATGATTGTGGATGTTTAGAGCAACTTTGGATTCATTGGATCACCTCATACACATTAATATGCTTTCAGGACTGAGATGGTGCAGAACAGTGTGATCAGTGACCAGGACTTAAATCACACAGTAGCTTGTTARAAGGTCAAATTGAAGTCCTTGGATTCCTTGAAGGAATGCCCGTCACTCTCTGGTTTTCATGCCCTTATTCTTAACTAAAATCCTCTTATGATCAGAAATGAAAATGGCTCCAATGAGATGTAACCATGGAGTTATAGAGAACAGCAGGGGTGAGTCTTAATGTTATCTACTGCAGTGCTAACCAACAGAAGAGAAACAGGAAAACGTCTCATTCTGTAAGTAAGCAGATTTAATGTTATTTATGTGATCTGACCAAAACTGAAACTAATAATTTAACAATTTAAATTTAAAATAAACATCCAAAGCCAAAGTAATCACTGTTAATTATTGAATTGGCAGCAGATATTAACTTATGTAGCATATATTACAATACAGGGTGTAGCAC
>NW_013953100.1:121128-124549 GCF_001266775.1 Austrofundulus limnaeus | reverse complement strand
GATTAAGGTCTTTTATTATTTTTTAACACAAACTACAGAAAAGAACAAACTAACAAAAACACAAAACAAAAAACACACACACCCAAAACCCCTCCCATCCCTCCCCTCCTATACTGGATCTACTGCAACAACATAAAACCATCTTGTATTCATAAATCAGTGATACAATGCACATGACTAAAAATATTTAGCCTATTATTTATGACAGTTAAGAAATAATATACTCTATTAGTTGAAGTCATAAGCCAATAAGTCTAAGTTAATGTCAAGTCTGGTTTAGATCATTGCTACATACTGTATATATTTTCCTTGTACATGTTGAATGAAATTAACAATTATTTTAATTCATGGTAAAAACATCAAAAAGTTGGGCTTGCAGTTATTCAAATAGTTGCTATGATGGCTGTGAGGCGACAGCCTGTATGGTCACCATTTTTGCTCTTCAACGTTGTCAGAGACACTAACAGAGGCCGAGATAGACGGAGCTCAGTCTAGTGATATTTAGTCTGTGTAATCACTTTCATCAAATCTTGAAAATAATCCTGTGAAATGTTGAAAGATGTCACAATCAGAGTATTTGTTAGGAGTGACCTTCAGCTACAACTTTACCAAATTTTAGCAAAATATTTGGAAAAATCACCGACTTAGGTCCATTTTTGTGTCTAATTTCACTTAGCTCTGGCAGCCATCTTGAATCAAGGGGACTCTAAACGTTAACACCAGCAAAACTAGGTCAAAAATTAGGTCCAGTGGTGCATGAGATATTTTGCTAATAGACACACACATTTGCAAAAATTATCACCCACCATCAACTCACTCAGTGGTCAAAAGCATTAAAACTGTGTTTTTAAAAAAGAAACACAAATCTCAGGTTCAAAGGTGTGCTTACAGGACAATAGATTCCCCTTGAAAAAACAGAAAAGAAAATAAACAAATAAATAAAAGGGACCCGGTTTGCAGCGGCCACATAAACAGCCTGCACACTCACTCACACACACACTCACACACACAAATGCTTGATTACGCAACTCCCTGTTGTGAAAGAGAAGTTACCACGGTCCATCGAGCGCGACGGGACTGGGCTCCTTTAAATCTTCCTCTGTGTTGTTGGGAAAACACGAGTGTGTTAACAGTGCAAATAATTTCATGAAAAGGACAGAACATGTGCACCACAAAGAGGATGTGGGACCGTCATGTAGTACGTTTGACCTGAGAGCATCCACCCAACCCCACACGTACACCACCCCCCAATAATACAACACTTTCTCTGCACACACAATGAAGGATGAGTTGTAAAAAATAATAAAAGATGAAAAATTAACCAGATAAAATTAGCAGCCAATTTATTCGCAGGAAGTCTTTTTTTTTTCTTTCTTTCTTTCTTTTTTTTTTTAAACAAATCCAGCTTTGTGTGTCTGTGGCCCCTACAAACTGGACAGATCTCCCTCTGTGCAGGCAAAACATACAAATATAGAACAAAATCAACCTAAAGCTGACATGTACAGTGTTAGAATCAAGGCCATGGTCATAAAAAACCCTCCACACTGGAGGCTGTGGGGGGTTCGGATACACTGCTGGCACAGCGCATCAATCACACCAGTTTAAAGATAACCTCTGCGCCAATCTGACCTTGAACAGCACATCATTATTCAAAAAATATACGACACTGCGCTTTAATGTGGGGAGGTTTGGCTCAATAACAGCACGCGCTGGTGCCAGAATGTAATGCGCCAGCAAAAAAAAAAGTAAGCAGTTTATGTCCATAGTTTCTCTGTAGATGCAGCAGTGACCAAAACACTACTCCCATCTCAGTTATGAGACAGAGTAGTCTCTATTAAGGTCAAAACTCATGGGGCATGAAGGGGGGGAAAAAGTAAAAATAATCAGGAACATCTGTCACTGCAGAATCAAATCTGTGTTAGTTAATCACTTGTGCAGTTGTTTGTTCTTCCAGATGTTCCCAATGTAAGTGCTCCCTCTGCACATGCACCAGAGCTCGTTTTACTGTCACCGCCACAGACGCATTAAAAAGGTGCTGCTGCATGACTGCACCATGTGCAGTGCAGCAGTGGGATCGGCTGCACATCGTCCAAAGGGAGGAGCCTCTCCGCCATCTAGTGGTGAAAACGTGTTGCTAGAGTTTTAGTCGAGAAAGAAGCTCAGTGCTGGTTCACTCACTAACTGAAGTGCAGTGTTGAGGAGGGGAATTAAGCTGCGTAAGGGATTGAAACGCTTTCTCCTTAAGTGGAAGACTTCAAGGAGTTTTGTTCATGAGGGATGGGAGGATGGAGAGGAGATTGATCAAAAGATTTGGGCCTCTTCCTCAATAACGATGGAGTTGTTTCAGTCTACCATGGTGAAGCAATGTTTGATTTAGTGGTCTGTCTTTTTAAAACCTCACCAAGGGTCATGAGGTATGGATCATGACTAAAAGGAGAAAATATATAAACTTAGCCTAAAAAGTAAGGAAATTTGTGTTTGGTAGATTCTTGTTTTTGTTGTAACAATTGCAATAAATCTTATACCACTGGAAATAATTTCCTTTTATAAGAAGACATGAATTTACATCCCTTTTCACATTTAAATCATACAGTTTGGGTCTATAGAAGAACTCTGCAACATTGCGTGTGGGGTTCCTCAGGGTTCTGTACTTGGACCAAAGTTATTTCTTCTGTATTTGAATGATTTAGTAAATGTGTCAGGGCTTCTTAAATGTGTATTGTTTGCAGATGATACTACATTTTTCTGTTTAGGAAAATATATAGAAGAAATGATGGGGATGATGCAAACAGAATTTGTTAAAATACAAACTTGTTTAAACTAAATAAATGATCATTACATTTGAATCAAACAAATTATATGATATTCAGTAATAGAAAGAGAGATATTGATTTTCCTTTTCGAGTTGATGGTGTTGAGATCTGTTGAGTCAATGAGATAAAGTTTTTGGGTGTTATTATTGATGAAAAGCTAACATGGAAATCTCATATACATCACTTAAGAACAAAAATAGCCAACTCCATTGCAGTATTATATAAAGTAAGGGACTTATTTAATGACAAAGCTTTGTTTACSTTATATAATGCAATAATTGTTCCACACTTGATTTATTGTATTGAAGTCTGGGGAAAAGCAYGTAAACAATTACAAATCCCATCTTTATTTTACAGAAAAGAGCCGTAAAAATTATCACCAGAAAACATTACTGTCACCCATCAAATTCATTGTTGCATCAGTTAAAATTATTGAAATTTTATGAGTTAATTGATCATATTTTGCAGGTAATGTATAAAGCTCATAAAAATGTATTACCTCTAAATATTCAATTAAATTTTGTTAAGAGAGTAAGTAATTATAACCTTAAGGGTATAGAGATGCTTGTAAAGCTCAAAATTTGAACAAATTTGAAGGACCGATGTAC
>NW_013953100.1:118587-120128 GCF_001266775.1 Austrofundulus limnaeus | reverse complement strand
TTGATGCATTTTTCAAATTTCGCCTTGGGGCGGAGTTATCTTTTCACAGGGGGGGTAAGTTGCGTCTTTAAGGAGCAACCTTCATTTCCGGAATGCAATAGTCCCATTTCCATATAAGGTATGGCACCGACGGAAAGGTCTGTCACCGCCCCGAGCTGCATGCTGCAGCGAAGTGTACCTCGTTCTCCTTAGCAGCTGAGCAAAAATACAGCTAGCATTTCCAGTCCGCAAGCCCTAAAATTAAAATGAATCAAGCTGTATGTGCAGTTCACTTTAACTCGAATCTACAAAATGCTAAATGTAAATCCACACAGACTTTAACAGGCTTCTGTAATGAAAAACATTTTGTTGTGCTCAGAAGCAAAGAAAAGGACTTGAAATTCAATCTCAAACCCGCAGTGTGTGCATACGGAGACTTACTGCAATTTTGTTCACAAATTCACGTGAAAACTGTGAACAAATTCTCTTAGAACTGGGATGATTAGAAAAACTGCTTTTTAAAATGAGTCAGTGATAAGTCCATTCTATCCCAAGGTCCATGAAAGTCCTGAATTGTCCCAGTTTAAAAAATATTTCATAAACAGAGGGGTGCAAAAGTTTGGGCAGCTTTGTTCATTTTCCTGATTTACCTTTATAAATCATTGATTGCTTGGATAAAAAAATCAGTTAAATATATCATATAGGGGACAAACAGTGATATTTGAGAAGTGAAATGAAGTTTCTATAATTTACAGAAAATGTGCAAATACTGGTTAAACAAAATTAGGCAGGTGCATAAAATTGGGCACTGTTGTCATTTTATTGATTTCAAAACCTTTAGAACTAATTATTGGAACTTAAATTTGGTTTGGTAAGTTCAGTGACCCTTGACCTCCATATACAGGTGACTCCAATTCTGAGAAAGGTTATTTAAGGGGGGCAATTGTAGGTTTTTCTCCTCTTTGCATCTTCTCTGAAGAGTGGCATCATGGGAATCTCAAAACAACTTTCAAATGAGCTGAAAACAAAGATTGTTCACCGTCATGGTTTAGGGGAAGGATACAGAAAGCTATCTCAGAGATTTCAGCTTTCAGTCTCCACTGTGAVAAAYATTGTGAGAAAATGGAGGACCACAGGCACAGTTCAAGTCAAGGCTCAAAGTGGCAGACCAAGAMAAATCTGGGATAAACAGAAGCGAAGGACGTTGAGAACAGTCAGAGTCAACCCACAGACCAGCAACAAAGACCTACAGCATTATCTTGCTGCTGATGGAGTCACTGTGCATCGTTCAACTATTCAGCACACTTTACACAAGGAGATGCTGTATGTGAGAGTGATGCAGAGGAAGCCTTTTCTCCGCCCACATCACAAACAGAGCTGCTTGAGTTATGCTAAAGCACATTTGGACAAGCCAGCTTCTTTTTGGAATAAGGTGCTGTGGACTAAAATAGAGTTATTTGGGCAGAACAAGGTCAAGTATCTGGGGATCTTGCTCACGAATAGGGGAAGAAGGGAGCGGGAGATCGACAGGCGGATTGGCGCAGCGTCCGCTGTAAAGCGGG
>NW_013953100.1:109137-118445 GCF_001266775.1 Austrofundulus limnaeus | reverse complement strand
CACTTTACACAAGGAGATGCTGTATGGGAGAGTGATGCAGAGGAACAAGTACAATGTTCTGGAATGGCCATCTCAGTCCCCAGACCTGAATATTATTGAAAATCTGTGGTGTCACTTAAAGAGAGCTGTCCATGCTCAGAAACCATCAAACCTGAATGAACTAGAGATGTTTTGTAAAGAAGAATGGTCTAAAATACCTTCAGCCACAATCCAGACTCTCATTAGAAACTGTAGGAAGTGTTTAGAGGCTGTTTTTTCTGTGAAAGGAGGATCTACTAAATATTGAGTTAAGGTTKTTTTTTTTTTGGTTCCCAAATTTATGTGTCAGCCTAATTTTGTTTAACCAATTATTGCACACTTTCTGTAAATCATTTCAACTTCATTTCACTTCTCAAATATCACAGTTTGTCCCCTATATGATATATTTAACTGATTTTTTTTATCCAAACAATCAACAATTTATAAAGGTAAATCAGGATAATTAACAAGGGTGCCCAAACTTTCACACCCCACTATACTTCTTGCACAAAAAAAAAAAGGTTCACTGCCTCCAAGATTGTCTTGACACGATTCTGAAGGATATGCAAAGGTCGCAAGTTACCAAAAGAATGGAAAATGCTGAGCCCACAGTGCTGGAGTTAAAAAAAATGTTTTGTAGCAGTTCAGTTATCCAGCACATTGCACACTTTCACAGTGTTGTGTACAAAATCCCAAAACCCCAATGTAGAAGGCACAATCGTGGCACATTCAAGTCAGACAACCTATTCATTGCCATTGTTAGTATTCAACCAGATAATGTTGAAGGAAAAGCATGTGCATCATAGATGTGGGTGTAAGTATAAAATGGCTCCTGATTCCTCCAGTCGTCGTAAGGCTTTGGCTTCATTATTAATGTCATGGTAAGAATTCTGCAACAGACAGAGGAGGTAGAATTAGTTTTGAGAAAAACAGGAGTGTTTGCGTGTAACTGATGACCGCCACCCACCATCATGGATTTCATATTGGCACGACCATAGTAGTGTATGGGATGCAGCGGCTTCTTTAAACTTGGGTATCCAAAGCCGGCGATGTGAACGACGTCACAGTAGTTGAGAGCAGCGACGACAGCGAGCATCCCCGTGGTCGGATGCACTGGATTCTGTAACAAAGCGGAGGTAAGATCAGTCTTCTTGTGGCATTACCAGCTTCTAGTACTGACATTAAAAAACACTCCAAGAAACAAGTCTGAACGTTAAATACAAATATTGAACTTTGAACACTGAACAAAATGTCTGAGCATGTAATACAGCCAAACGTTTCACAGGTTTTCCCTCTTTGTAAAGCATGATTACGGCCACTAGATGGTGGTAAAAAGACACAATTATCTGCTGCACACAGTCACTTCCTGTTGATCAAAACAGGCAAAAGAAGTTTTGTTTCTACGAATTCTTATATAGTAAATAATACACAGCTTTGTGTATATTTCACTGGTAGGTTTTGTGCCAAACATACAGACCCACTTGTGCTACTTTTCTTTCTTTTACTAAAAAGCTAGATGATTATTCATTTGAAGCATGTGTAATGGATTCTACTTAGAAAATAGTTAAAAGTACCAACTAAATGAGGATTTACAATCACTATGATGCTGGTTGAAATCTTCACTGATCAAAGACGACTCCAGTTAGTGATTTGTGAATCCCGGTTAATGAGATGAAGTATGTCAGCAATGAATAAGATGAAGGTATTAATAAGACACAAAATGTCAAAAACAATAAGACATGGGCTAATAACTGGTTTCAGTGTAGACCACAGGGTTTCCAAATGTCACTTAAAATAAGGAATTGCCCTGTATTTGAAAAAAAAAACAACACTAACCACATAGGCAAGGACTACATTGTTCCTTATTTCAAGAGCCAAAACAAGGCTAGCTAAAMCTAGGGAAAAAAGCAAGCTTAAAACTAAATGTTTTCAAAAAATAAACTAAAAACAAACAGACACGTTTAATGGTAAGTATCATAAGGCAAGCTAAAAGGTAAAAGTTAGTTTTGCATTACCTTTAGCTAACTAGGAGCAAAATAATAGCTAAAAGCAGCAAAAGGTTAGCTAAAACTAGTTTGTGTACAGTAGACAGACTTTTGTGTTTTTTTTCCCCCGTGACCATATTCAAGTATTTTTGTGGTTATTTGTTAAAAAGAGAAAATGCTGCAGCAGATCACAGAACATCTGCAGAAAACATGAAGTACTTATGAAATAACTTCTTTTGAAATCAGCAATATTGTACAAGTTTGCATCAACAGATATGTGAATGCCAATGAGGTATGTCCTTATCTGTCATGTGTTAACTATCAGTCAGGTTGCCCCACCCCGTGTTTCAGCTGAGCAACACAGCACTTTATCTGTGAACAACAACACATGTTTTCTACATAAAAGCCAACCCTTGTTTTATTTCCCTGCATTCTAAAAGGTCCTGGATGCCTGACATTGGGTTTTACTGTGTCTGTGAGAACAAACTGTTTAAAACATGATTGATACAGAAAGACAATCCCACTTCCTGCCAGTGACAACTATGATTTTGCACTTTGCAAAACTTTAAATAGTTCACCAACATTCTTTTCAAGTTTCAACATTACAGACACTTCTTAATGCAGTCAGAACTGACACTGCAACTTTTGCTAAGTTCAAACCTAAAAATGAAAGCTGACTGAGAGGACCTAACAACTTTTACATCTTCACAAGTTTTATTTAGTTTTATTTAGAGAATTTAGTTCAAGGTTGCAGGATGGTGTTCAGTTGCAGGATCAGATAGCTTTGTTAAGATGAGGACGCCCAATCATCCAGCATCTAAAAAAATCAAAAGGTCATTTTAGGGATCAGCTTTAGGGGCAGATTTCTTCTGTTCATTTTCTAGTCGAGATTCAACTGCAGAATGTAGGAGTGTTTGAATATCTGGTTAAAATTCCAAAATAGCCTGTTTTGTTTCAGTAAAAAGTTTGTAAAAAAATAAAGAAATAAAAAAAAACCTGAACACAAACCAGATTACGATAAGAACTATGTAAATTTATCAAACACATACTCACACATGCATGCAATTTGCATTTCTATCTATAGGATTGTGTACAGACATCCATTCATTTCTGTAGAATGTAATTAACCCCTAACTCAATCCATATATTGGTCCTAAACCTAACCCTCAAGTCTGCTATATTAAGAACAGCCATTGGTTTATACCAAAAASGTCCTAAAAAGGTAACAAAAATAAGGTACCGGTACACACACACAGTGTCTTTGCATTGCAACACATGGATAAAAAAACAATGCTCCTAAGATTTTGCACTTTCAGAAACTCTGAAAAACAAACCTATTGCAAAGATTAGTGTTGTAGTCAAGACCACCTAACCTGCGACCAAGTCAAGACCAAGACCACAGTGTCTCGAGACCAAGACAAGACTGTTAGGGCCTGGACCAAGTCGAGACCAAGACCAAMGGAAGATTGAGACCAAGACAAGATGAAAAACCAGGAAACAATAAAACAAAACTACTGCTCTAAAAKATATTCTGTACACATGTAGCTAACCTATTATAAATASCTAATATTGACAAAATCTTTGTGTGAGGGCGGAGGAAAGAATTTTGCTACAGAGGAAGATTGTTAACGTTAATGACGCTGAYGATAAAAGTTTAACGTTGTCCCCACCGTCGCTGCAAGTGAAGCACTGCAGAATTTATTAGTTCCTGTAAAYTTTTTCCTGGATGTTGTTTTACAGTGATATGCTTTATGATTTATGTATCCAAACTGTTTTACTGAAAGATTTGCAGACATCTTCTCCTGCTCCTTGTTCACTTTGCTGGAGTGCCGCGTGTGAGTGAAGCAGGGTGGGGATGGGTGACAGTCGGTAACAAAAAATACATAAAAAGCAGTGAGTCAGGTTTGGATTTGAATCAGTATGTTTTATATCCAACGAAAGCAAAGATGTTAACAATTAAAATGGAAAATATTGTGACTATTTAGTAATATTTCCATAGTTGTGGTCTTGAAATCAAATTCTGAGTACTCAATGTTGGAGATCGAGACAAGACGAGTACAAATGCTGTTGTCAGAGACCAGACCAAGACCATCAAAAAGTGGTCTTAAGACCAGTCTTATAACAAAGACCAGTCTCAAGTACTACAACACTAGCGAAGATCTTTTTTTTTAATCCAAATAATAAATATATTATTTGCACTGATCTAAAAAAAGGGACACGTCCTTCATGATTTCTTGTGATTTACACCATCAACATATATTGTATCTAGCCACAGAAAAATAACAGACTTTAATAATCTTTGATTCATTATTGCTTGTTGCTGTAAAATATTTTTGCACTTGAAAACACAGAAAAAAAAAGATTGAACATATACCACTTTTGGCACCAAAAGTTTAAGAAATATCTGAACAATATCAATGTCGACCTACAATTTGGAAGAAAAAAAATAATAATAGCAAAAAAGAATGAAATGTAATGAGAAAAGGGTAAACGTAGAATGAGTCAATATTTGTTATTATTATGATAATGTTAGAAAAAATAGCATATGATTTGAGTCTAGATTTTTTATTTTTTTAGGAAATCAAAGAAAATAAATCTAGCACTAAATTTCCTTGACAGTGATTTGTTTTTCATGAAACAGAAATAAGTTGAAAAATTTCTTCCTCGTGACCTGCAGAACCTGTTTACACAAAGTAATTTCCCATCAGTCTTTTCTTATCGCTCTCTTGTTCCGCTCCTCTTGCTATCATTAAGTTCTCACCAAAATAACTTTGTCCACTCAGGAAATGTGTTTATGTCCAGTGTCTCACTGGAGCGTGCAAAACTCTTTTTTTTTTTAAATGATGTACTGTCTACACCTGCACAAAAGCAGCTTTTGCACAGGAAATGCTACTCAGTCAACTTTCACAAACAAAAATTTTCTGTTGGTATTTTGAATAACAGTGTGCATACGAGTGCCGTCTCAYAGAGAGCTGTTTATTATAGAAACTGGTACGCAACCGTAGAGCCACATCTGACAGAAAGGGACGTTTCTGTGAGTGGTTTGAGAAACACATGGACCCATTTCCAAAAATTCAACAACTAATGATCAAAGTTTATTTTTAATTGTGACAAAATCTGAGAATTTTTTTTTTTACATTTTTAAAAACACACCCTGGTGGCATTCTGAAATTGTTCTATTTTTATCATTCTATTTTTAAAGGTGTGTAATAATACWGAACATGGCTGCCATATTGGATCATGGGCATGCTTTTCTACACATTACTTGCAGGGGTATTAAAATATATCATTTTCCCTTTTGCTTATGTAATCAAAGTGTGACTTTTGACTCACCCTGTACCTGTCTTTTAGAAAAAAAATCTCATGAACCACTGGGCAGGYTTTACTGAAACTTTTAGATAGTAATCAYTGGATGTACAWCAACCCACTTCAAGACGGTCACCACAGCTAACTGACTTTAAAAACAAAAAATGGTTAAAACTCACTTTGTTTTACAGATATTAACCTATAGTCTGGTTTTAATCCACACCAGTGGTGGACAATCAAGGACAAGCAAAGCCTCCTCTGCTGGTCTAAACACAATCAGAATCACTAGCTACAAATACAGATTTGAATGAAAATTTCAGAAAGTAATAGATTTATTTCAACAACTCTTGAGTCAATTCAAGGTGGCCACCACAGTAACCAACACTATCCAACACAACAATGGTTGTAATTTGGTCAGTTTTACAGATGTTGTATTAAAATTAGTGTGGTAGTAGCGGAGAGTCATACTCAACACTATACACCGTGTCTATTCAACTAAACTCCTCTGGGRGGCAAAGTTACTGCAGGCCAACAGCACAAGGGCCAAACATCCAGCAATTAAAGTCATTATGTAAATAAACCAAGTATTACAAAGATCTGTTACCTTTGAAATAGTTTATTATGCTGCATTTAATCATGAATACAACATACAGAACCTTATAATACAAGTAGTTACAATAAAACAAYGACAAAAACAAAAATAACTCCTGGGTGTTCAAAGGAATAATTTTTACCAGCTTCTAGCTAGGATTCTAATGTTTTTGTAGATACCACACTTCTATGTCTAACTAAAAGAACTTAAGAGTAATTAAAGTAGAAAACCTGGGCTTAAGACATGAATGAACAAATGGGCAGGCTGAAATTTGGTCACTCGCGGGCCATATCCAGCCCGTGCGCCGCCAGCTGAATAGCCCTACTATACAGAGAGTATGTGTGGTGAATGACTCGAAGCWACTACCAAACTAAATTTTAACACACCTGTAAAACTGACTAAATCATAAGTAACGTGTTTGCTAGGGTCAGTTAGCTGTGRAGGCCATCTTGAATTGGACTGTCTCCAAAAGATAATTAATGTAGATGTGCATTAAATGATTGTTTGGAAGTATTATTAATATTTGCCCAGTGGTTCAAGAGATATTTTGCTAATATAAAGGCACAAGAACACAWGTAACACAAAGACATTTACCGTACTCTCAGCTTTTGGTGATGTGAAATACAAAAGACTTACAACTAGACTAAAAGATGTAAACAAAAAAAATTAACTTTTGTTTTATTTATTATTTTTTCTTTTCTTTTTCTTTTTTTTTTTACTTTGAGTTTTTGATTGACTGACAGCAAAACCTGACTTAAGGCCACGGTTTCATCAAAAGTCACAACCCCCTGCTCGGTGCTCCTCTGCATGCCTACATTCCTCTGGCCCCTGGCTCTTCCTGTATAGTGTGAGCAGATGGCACAGAGCTCCTGTTGGATGAGCCTACTGACTGCCTGTAAGACGGCCACCCTCCTACCGCTCACTCCTCTCATGCACCTACCAGTTGTGTTCGCACTAAACCCCAGAAGAGCAACATTCCTGTTTTCGGATTGTCTCCAGGAGAGGAGAAACAACCAGAACCAAAACAAAGCTTGGCTCAGACCCAAACCAGGGACTAAGCCCACAAGCCTCACTTAGTGAAGGAGCAAAATAAAACTACATTCCAAAAAGAGTATAATAAAACCCAACTGAAAACCCAGAATTTCACAATCAGATTGGGGAAAATAAAAGTGATGCATTTCTTTGTTTGGTCATTGCACAATCACATCTTTCCAATAAGCATGTTAAGAGTTATGGTTCCAGTTTCCTTTGCTGATAATGTTTTTATCTGTGCATGTATCAATTAGCAAAATAACTTGAAGAAATGAATCATGGTATGAAAGGCAGAAGGGGATTTGGATTCTTTCAAGTAATGTTGGGCCATTTAATTTCTTTAATTACCGGTAAGAAAAGCTTTTAGTCTGAAGCAACTTCAACTAAATAAATAGAAAATCAGCAAAAACAAGCTCCAAATGTTGACTTTCCAGAGAAGAGAAATCTTGTTTACAAACAGATTGTAAAAATGTATAATATTTTTTGGCTATACTTCAAAAACCAATTATCCAAGGATTTATTGTGCAGCCCTTAAAGACACGGCTTCCTGTAATGAGATGCTCGAATGCCAAACAGTAGCTAATCTTCACCTTCAGGAGTAACTGGATCCCAAAAATCCCTAATGATTTTCAATATAAAGGCAACAACCTTTCTAGGAGTGTGACTCTTTAAATAAACTGTTAAGACAGAACTCTAAACAACTTGCTTGAGGAATTGTGACTAATCAGTGAATCCAGCCTTGTTAACATTCATGTGGGAACCAGTGAGAGGCAGGCAGGAAAAATAAAGAGGGGCATGTAATGAAAGCAACAACCAAAAGAGAAGAAGAGGGTTTTAGTGTGAGAAAAGTGGGTTCACAGAATGCAAAGAACAAAAAATAAATTTAATTAATTAAATAAAAAAACATGAGCCACTGTTACTACAATTACAGAGCAACAGGACTTGATGGTACTCAAAATTTGTTTGATAAATAAACAATTTGAATTTGTTCTATATCAAAAGTTCTGCCTCCAAAACAATCCACACAAGTGTAGTGTTGTGAAAGTGATGCCTCACCTTTCCTTTTTTATTAGAAATCTTGAGAAAATTGTCAGCAGCCTGTTGGAATATATGAGGGTCCAACACTCGGGTCTTACTGGGGTCACCCAACCAGATTAGGGGCGGAGGCTTCCAAAAGCCTTTCCTAACCTTGAATGTATAAATGAGCAGAGAGAGATAAAAGCCAGGATGTTATTGAGCAAAAAGCAAAAAGAACAAAAAGTCTGTACACAAAAGGAAATGATTTTTTTTGACAGATGGAGTTCATTTATGCAAGCAGAGATACAATTGAACTGTTGACTCCCTCATTTCTGGAGGCTACTAAATCCATGTGCAAATTAGCGGGTAATGACCTTGTAACCATTAGTGGTAGGAGGCCGGAGATGCCAGGAGCAACAGAGTGAAGGATGTGTGTGATGGAAACTACATTTAACTCTGAGAAAGGCAGTGGCTTTGCAGAAGTTTAACACGGTTTAAGTATTTGTTCCTGACATGGAAGACTGGAAGGAGCTGGAAAAGAAATTAAACAGCATGGGTTCGTGTAAGGAATGTGTGCGTATGTATGTGTGTGTCGTGTACCCTCTTCTCATTATAGAGGATCTCTTTCAGCCAGCGAAGATCTTGCATTTTAAAAGGCACCATAACCATGAGTGTATCTGGATCGTTCTGCAAAATGGGGTTGGAGTAGGCTGACTCCGGGTAGAAGAACCTCATTGTGGTTTTGTTCCCAACATCGTCCTCGTAGCCTCTCACTGGAGCATCATTCAACCTGAAACAGGAGCATTTTTTATTTATTTTTATTTTTTTGGTTTATTCATTTAAATTTAAATGATTTCAAATGCACAATTCAGCATTAAATAAAAATATACATGTCTGTTAATCTTAAGCAACAAGATTCTTTTCTACATTTTTTGGCCTCCTATTTCAAAGTTCTTMCCATGCTTAAAATGGGGGATTTTTAAATTACTGCACTGGTACTTTTTATTGGTATCCATTAAAAGGTTGTAGATATTCACAAGCTCTCGCTTTAACTTTGGGAGTTTAATGGCTTTGTACTTCGTTATCTCCAATACTGCAGCCCAATCCAAAGTCCAGTTTGTTTTGATGGGTCAGGTAGCTTCTAACATATGGCTGAGTCAACAAAAAGTGTAAAACTGGCTGCTATGAAGAGTATGTGATGCATGTGCTACAAATGACTCAGTTACCATCACAAATTTCAGCACTACATCTGAAAAACCAACTAAACAAGTAATTTTTGTGTTCTCTAAGGTCTAGCTAAGATTTGCATAGTCTTAGAACACACACACACACACACACACACACACACACACACACAC
>NW_013953100.1:103612-108863 GCF_001266775.1 Austrofundulus limnaeus | reverse complement strand
AAGATAAGATAAGATAAGATAAGATAAGATAAGATAAGATAAGATAAGATAAGATAAGATAAGATAAGATAAAACTTTATATTTTGGATAGTAGGTGAAAAAAAGGCTTGAAAGTGCAGCAAAGTAGCAGGGCAGGGGGGCGGCAGGTTCAGGGTAGAGCAAAAGCACGTCTGACTCCTCTGAAGGCTGAAGCAGGAAAAAAAATATTTTTGTGGGAATTACTGTAGAAAATGTATCAGGTCATGTACTGTTGTTGGACAAAAAAGCAATAGCTTGCAATAGTTCTTCCATTTTACCCAAAGTGCCTGATGGGGTTCAGATCAGACGTCTGTTTTAATTGGCCTTGCTTTGTGCATTGTGGCATAGAAATGTTGGAGAAAAAGCTTTCAGCAAAGTTTTGCCTGATAGTTGGAAGCAGAACCTTGAGTAAAATGGCTTAAGAGTTAATAGCCAAACCCTGACTTGGATGCCTGAGTTCAACAATTAAGATAATGCCAAATTGTCCTGATGCATCTCAGTAATCCAGGTAAAAAATCAAAAGGAAAAAAAATTGTATAGGTCCTCTCAGACTGAAGAAGTCTCTTGGAAGAGAGACGAAACGTTTCATTAAAGAAGAACCCGTCCAGAGGACCTATACATTTTTTTTCCTTTTGATTTTTTACCTGGATTATTGAGATGCATCAGGACATTTTGGATGTTGCTTGGTAATATTTTTTTATGATTTTTAATGTATTATAATCAATCAAATCATGAATTTTCAATAGGTTTAACTTTAAAAATATTGGATTTGTATGATCTTTATAACTACTTCTGGCAATAATTCTGACAGCTATTTTCTGTAAAAGGAAGACTTAATATGTCTCACAGGCACTACCCCACACCTCCATACAATTTGTCGATATGAACAATCAATGAATTATACAAAATATACAAAGTTTTCTTGTTCAATAATACCTTTACCTTGTTTAGAATGGCAACAATCTTGGATATTTTACCCTTTATATAATTTAAGTAAGGCTTCCTTGACAAATGTTCATCAATAAGAACACCCAAAATATTACTTTATATTATCTTTTCTATCTCCACTTCATCAACATGTAACAGTTCATCAACATTTTTCTATTACTACAAAAAAATCCTACACTTTATTTTCCTGATTTTTAAGGATAGTTTATTCCTATCAAACCATTTTTTGGTTTTTATAAATTCATTTTGTACCACCTCTAACATTAATATTTTCTCCTGAGTAAAACAAAGTTGTGTCATCTGCAAATAATATAGACATAACCAATTTTGAAATCACAGTAATATCATTATTATAGAGAAAAAAGCAAAGGACCAAGAACTGATCCTTGTGGAACTCCACAACTGACATTACATACATTTCTGCTCATCTTCATGGTCTAGTCTTTTTACTAATGTCACTACTGATAGCGATTTGTTAGAAACCATACAAATATAATTTGTGTCCAAAAGACTCGAAATAGTCCAAGTACTGAACTTTGAGGAACACCACAATATACTTTCAATAACAATGAGTATTATTTATCTAAACATGTATGTTTTACATGAAGACAAAGTCTAATTTTGGCTTTGTTTTACAAGCTGAAACCAGTTTTTAGTCAAATTTGTAGCAACAAAATTCTCTTGCTATATCCATTGTGATCTAACAAAACAAGTTCATTAGAAAGCCATCTAGCAAACAGTTCCTCTGTTTTTGTAAAAAAAAAAAAAACATTAAAAAATGGTTAATTATATTAAAAAGTGAGTCTCCAAAATCTTTTTTCTCATAACTTATTTGGTTTTACTCATAAAATTTGCTGTACAAGACTCCCGAGGTTAAAATGTCACACCAACCTTCCTTCAAGAAACACCCACTTTTTTTACTACTTTCAACAGACTTGAAAGTAAAGTAGTCTCAGGAAACTTTGAAATTCCAGCAGAGCTAAATCCTTCTCCAGTTATTACACAGTAGCCCAGGCTGAGACCTTATCAGGTGCAATGAATAAACTGCACCTCAGAAACCTAAAACTCAGCAGGATTTTAAGAAGTCAAGCTGTGTTTCTCTGACAACTAGCTCCACCATGTCAAACTCTAAATGCTAAAAATTTTAACATGGTTTTGGTCCAGAGAAAAAAAAAATTCTCAACACAGCTTTGGAGAAGAAAAGGAGAGATGTGAAGGAAAAGGGAGGAGAGGGAACACAAAAATGCATTGTGGACAAGCCAAATTCTCCTTTTTTTAGAAAAGTTTATAAAAAGTCAGAATGCATGTGTGCATTCCAAGGCTCAGTGTTGGATTAGCTAAGAACATTTGTCCTTGAGTAAACTGAATACTTTCCTCTCTTTTTTTTATTTGACCCCAAACTGTTACTAGCAGAAGGGATGGCTGTGTGTCAAAGGGGTCATTTTAAATCTCGCTTTCATGGATTCGGAACAAATAAATCTGTTYCTAATTTTCTAGTTACARAAGAAGTAGAAAAAAGGTCATATGGCTTAAAATAGTTTCCTTGATGTTAATCTTTCTGTTATACAGTATCTCTATATCATACACATACAATGTGAACTTCTGGCTCAAGAGGCAATAAATGTGGTAGGCAGAAGTTTGAAATTGTAGCTAAAAAGTTTTATTTACTATGGGTTTGTGGTTTAATAGTGTGTAAATATTTTCAAAGCAGAACAAAMGTAAAAAAGAAGAATGTGAACAGATATGCACCATGCTGTACAAACAGGCAACAATAAGTAAATGCATTTAAAATGAGGAAATTGTTAATGTGATTCTTGCTCACCTAATGACAACATCATATTTATTGATGAGGCTTCCTAATGAGCTGTTTTTAACCACGTAGCCATTTCCTATGACTACACAGGTTCTGCATTCAAGGCTGTAAAGAAAGAACAAATTCTGTTAAAACATGCACAATTTGTGGTGTTTAACTTCTCATTTAGTGTTTCGTATGCARCAACACAAATTTTAATGACATACTGAACAAGCCGCTACTGCAAGAACAGAAGTGTTTTAGTTYCGTCTGTTAAAAGGGATTAGTTCAATGTCCAAAACATTTGTCTGAGTGATCACCTGGGTTTCTTGTGTAGTTTGAAACAATTGAAGGTGCCAATTTTGGAGTAAATTCTCAGTCATCCAAAACTCCAAAAGTTGTACGGGAGGCAAGGAGTGGTGTCCCGAAATAGATACTGTTAATGATTTTAAGTCCAACACTAGTGTTTTTCAAGTGATTGTACAAAATGCCCTGATGCTCAATACCAAAACCTGTATCGATATCTGGATCCTAATAACAATGCACCATTAAATGGGCTAGAGTTTGCATTTCAAGTGCAAAGTTTGTCAGTCTCATGTTTAAGACATTTTTTACTAATTCAAAGAAAACCTGTTTTGTTATTTTTTCTTTTATTTAAAAACTTTTGTAACAGTAAATATGCTGTATATTTGATTTGATCCAGTCAGATGGRCTGTTTGCCTATAAAGGAGAGACATTTTTTTCTAAATACAAGAAATGCATTTTTAAAGCCAGTGTATACTGTTTAAGTTCTAACCCAGTAAGTACTCTGCTTTGGTGAGTACACAAACTTAAGTACTTGTACCCGGTTTGGGAAAAACTGGTATTGACACCCATAGAGGCAACTATATTGATACCTTCCAATTAACTTGATCTTAAACTTGGTAATACATTATGACAAACAATGTCATTGTAGATTTGCTTTGGGGGAAAAAAAGCTTTATAAAAATATCTGAAACACACAATCTGTTTATGTATGGCCTGGTTTCTTGTTTCAGGGTTTACCACAGTGTTAAAAAGCCAGAGTCAAAACCACAACATTTTTCTGTGCCTGAGGTTCAAACTCCCTTCAGTCAAAAGCCAGAGACAGTGCAGCATTCTGTCTGGTTGCATTTGAARCAGAGCAGCATGAGCCTTTCCCTACTTGTAGTTGTGAGCTGTCCATCTGCTGTGTATGATAGATCAAAGAGGGGAATACATAAACCTTTCTAGTAGGTGAAAAAAAAAACCAGTCATCTGTTTAAAAATATTTTTAGTATCAAAAATACCTAAATCGTTTAATATGTGGTGCTGAAAGTTCTAGAAATTCTTCTCTTTACAAGAACAAGATATACAGTATTGATTTCTCATTAGTGATCATGATTGACTACAGCTGGTAGTTTCTTTTTGCCAGCAGAAAAATAATGTGCAAATGAAAGGACGCTGGATAGCATGTTCAGAAATACCCAGAAACCATAAACATTTAAGCCCGTCATAAACTGGAAACTGCTGAAACACTAGTGTCACTGTCTGCTGAGAAGCAGGTTTTATGTTGCCATGTTGTGATGATGTCATGTTGGGGAAAAAAATCAGCAGCTGCCCACACAGACCAAATAAATGCCTTTGGGAGATAGAGTTTATGGTCAGACAAGACAAAATGTAACTTTTTTTTATCCTCCAAATTCTCCTCAAATCAGCATCTATGTATGTTGTTTAAATCTGGACAGAATTGTGTTTTCCAGCAAACACATTGAAACTGGTTTTGACTGGTTAAAGAAGGATAACAGTAAAGCCTTTCCCAAAGCCCCTCAACATTAGTCATTAACTTGGAGAAACATGCTAATGCTAAYAGCATGAGTGCTACCCCCACTATGAGAAAATGTCTACATGTGATACTGAATCACAAAGAAGGGCACAGAGTTGTGTTTTATTCACGGCTGTACTGTTCAGGAAGTAATGCTGAGTCACACTTGTGGAGAACTACCTGGAAGTGAACGGTTCGCAGTTCAGTGTAATGGTTCTGAAACAGTACAGTGCACTTACACTGTTCACCGCTGTACTGCAAGTGGCGCTGTGTCAGTTACACAACTCTCAGACCTCCTAAAGAGACACCAGCTTGGAGAAACCTAGCCATTACGTTTCTCTAAGGTAACGGCTAACGTTTGAGTGAAGTCACATGAAAACAAATGCACACAGATTCCTGTCCCCAATATTTTTAACAGAGGAGAAGACACAAAAGATAAATGAGTGAGAGCAAGCTGCTGCGGGAGAGGTGGGGGTTGGTGGGCTGTGTGTGTAGGACAGGCTACAACAGGTCTGTTTTAAAAGGACATAAAATACATTTTAAATACCAATAGTTTACATATGTACATAAAAATATTATTATTATCCCCTCTGTAACTCTACTGCAATTGATTTTATTATTGGTATTATTAGTTATATTGTTGTTATTATTATTATTATTATTATTATTAT
>NW_013953100.1:99350-103306 GCF_001266775.1 Austrofundulus limnaeus | reverse complement strand
GTACAATGGAATTCTTTCTTTGCTGTTCCTCCATTCGCCAATAAAATCCTTAAATTTCTTTAAAAAATGCACAGAAAAGAGCATGCAGTACATGTGCAGATTAAAGTTACATGTACAAGTATGTAATAAATAATAATAAATAATAAATATAAACAGTCTTCTGACAGCAGCAGWATAGTGCAAATAAAATGCAGTATTAGCTAATTTAAACCAGTTCAGAGTGGGAGGGGGACAAGGTGGTGAGTGATGTGTTCACAAGCCTGATGACCTGTGAATAGAAACTGTTTATCGGTCTTGTGGTCCTAGACTTCACACTCCTATAGCATCTGCCTCAAGTGGAAGTGTGATGAGTCTGTGCTGAGGGTGTGTGCTGTCCTTGATTATGTTGTGGGTCTTCCTGATGACCCTGATGTGATAAATGTCCTGCAGTGAGGGAAAGGCTGCTCCTGAGATGGACTGTGCATTTTTAATCACATGCTGGAGAGCCTTTCTGTCCTGAGCAGTGTAATTTCCATTCCAGACCGCAATCGAGCTGGTAAGAACACTCGCTATAGTTCTCCTGTAGAAGGTGCAGAGAACTCTGGTTGACATGCTAAATTTCTTCAACCTTCTCAGGAAGTACAGCTGCTGCTGGGACTTCCTGATGATGAGTTGTGTATTGTAAGACCAGGTGAAATCCTTGCTGATGTAAATACCAAGGTACTTAAAGGTTGTCGCCCTCTCCAACWCTGTCTCACCTACAGGGRTTTGACAATGAAAATGAAAAACCTGTAATTTTAGTGTGGGACATTTCATGGCTAAGTTGGACCAGCCTGGTGGCCAGTCTTCATTAATTGCACATTGCACCAGTAAGAGCAGAGTGTGAAGGTTCAATTAGCAGGGTAAGAGCACAGTTTTGCTCAAAATATTGTAATGCACRCAACATTATGGGTGGCATACCAGAGTTCAAAAGAGGACAAATTGTCGATGCATGTCTTGCTGGCGCAACTGTGACCAAGACAGCAAGTGTTTGTRATGTAAGAGCCACAGTATCCAGGGTAATGTCAGCATACCACCAAGAAGGATGAACCACATCCAACAGGATTAACTGTGGACGCAAGAGGAAGCTGTCTGAAAGGGATGTTATGRTCTAAAAACAGGTTTTCAGTTTCATTGTCTAACCCCTGTGTGTACAAGGGTGTATGCAGCTCCTGCTTCTTCCTTGGATCACCCATCATTTCCTTGTTTGTTTGCATTCAAGGTAAGATTGTTATCATGACACCAGGCCACCAGCTCAGCCACCTCCCTCCTGTATGCTGTCTCTTCTCCACCAGTTATCAGTCCAAGGACTGTAGTATCATCAGCAAACTTGATGATACTGAAGTTGTTCTGGGAAGCCACACAGTCATACGTGAAGAGCGTGTACAGAAGGAGGCTCAGCACACAGCCCTGAGGGACCCCTGTGCTCACTGTTCTCATGCCGGATGTGGGGCTGCCAAAGCTGACTGACTGTCTGTTAGAAGGTATGCAAACTGAAAAGGATCTATGGTGTTAGGAATGGTCTCCTGGAATACTGTAAGTCATGACTATCCTCTCGAAGCACGAAGTATTTCTATCCAGTGTTGCATTAATTTTTCACCAAGATCTTGCATTGACGATGATGAAGTATGACCRCTGCCCAAAGCCTTCTCCAGCACATCCCAAAGATTCTCAATGGACTCTGTGGAGCCAATCCATGTRTAAAAATTATGTCTCATGCACCCTGAACCACTCTTTCACAATAAGAGACCGATGAATCCTGGTGTTGTCATCTTGGAATAAGGCCGTGCCATCAGGGAGGAAACAACCCATTGATGGAATAACCTGGTCATTCAGTATATTCAGGTAGTCAGCTGATCTCATTCTTTAAACACATACTGTTGATGAACCTAGACCTGACCAACTGCAGAAACCCCACATCATAGACCTTAGTTAAATCCAGGTGGCCACTTTTTTGTTGACCAGGCAGTGTATTTGTACATACAAGTAAAATGTTGTGTAAAAAAGAGAAAATGCACAGCAGATTCAAATAATTTGATATATGTTGTTAATCTTGTAAATAAGAGATAAGACATCATGGTATACATTTAAAACATCATTATGGTATTAAACATTATTAGCATCATTAGCCCACTGTCTGTCTGACTTAAATTTTCAAGAAATCATCTTAGTAGGTGATTTTAATTGGGACTGGCTCACATCAGCATCCAAGGATTTYAAGAATTACTGTCTAGCTTTTAATTTTTCTCAAATTTTTGGAAGTCCTACTCGCCCTAATTTTAAATATCCAGATAAATCATCTCTCCTTGATYTTTTAATCACCAATAWGCCACATAAATACTCACAACTGCAGTCTTTGTGAATGRTATGAGTGATCATTGTGTTGTTGGTGCAGTTAGTGATATCAAAATCCCTAGTTTTAAACCTATTCTTATCCAAAAAAGAACTATGAAGCATTTTAATGAACAAGCCTTCCTTATGGATTTATTCCATTTTAACTGGGGGCACATTTCCCTGTTTGATGACGTTAATCTTGCCTTGGACTATTTTTATGACAGTATTTATTACAATTGCGAAACAAATGTACTGCTGCCATAAAAAAAGCAAAACAGGTTTATTATTTGTCTAAGACTACAAAATGTTTAAATAACCCAAGGAAATATTGGCAAACTGTTAGGACTCTTGCAGGTAACAATCATTGCTCAGATTTTCCCCAGTCATTAACTATAAATTCCTCTGTGGTATCGGATAAACCAGAGATGCTAAATTGTTTAAATAGACACTTTGTTGCCTCTGGATCTTTATTTGATGCTGTCACTGGTGTTCAACCTTTAATTTCCTCTGTGAAACAATCCCCAAACAAAAACACTTTTTCTTTTTCATACGTGTCCGTCAGTGAAGTTCTTAAGGCACTAAAGAGTCTAGATCCCCAMAAATCTGCAGGACCTGACAACCTTTCTCCTTACTTTTTACACTTRGCAGCAGACATTATAGCTGAACCACTCTCTCATAATTTTAATCTCTCTTTACAAACTAATATCTTTACAGACACATGGAAGGCTGCTTTTGTTCTTCCCCTATTAAAAGGAGGTGATCCTGGTCTGCTGAACAATTATCGTCCTTTTTCAAAACTTTCTATTTTATCCAAGGTTTTTGAAAAACTAGTTAATATCCAACTTAAAGATTATTTGCAAGCAGCTAATATCCTATCATGTCACCAGTCTGGTTTTGGGAAACASCAYAGTACAGTTACAGCCACCATAAAAGTTGTAAATGACATCACTGAAGCTTTGGACGCTAATCACTTCTGTGCTGCTCTTTTTACTGACCTGTCTAAGGCATTTGACACTGTTGACCATAGTATTCTTTGTCAAAGTTGTCAGCTATTGGTTTATCAGATAATGCTGTAAGTTGGTTTTCTAATTACCTGTTAAATCATAGCCACTGTGTGCAACACAGTGGTTTGTCATCTGATTATTTAAATATCACAAAGGGTGTACCACAGGGTTCAGTTTTGGGTCCTACTCTGTTTTCAATTAATGTAAACAGTGTCGGGGAAAAAAATTACTGATGCTTGTACACATTTTTACGCTGATGACACTGTTGTTTATTCCAATACAAAATCTGTAACTGCTATGCTCGGACACCTTCAGTCTGCATTTGATATTATTCAAACGGACTTGCTTCAGCTGAAATTAGTCATAAATGCTGTAAAGACAAAAGTCATGCTGTTTGCCAATGAGAAGAAAGTTCCACAAACTCTGCCCCCTATAAAAACAATGGGCCTCATGCAAGAACATGTTCGTATTCTTATCCTAAATTTCTCTTACTTTTGTTCGTACAAAAGGGTTCGTACGAACATGTCACGTCAGATTCAACAAACTCTTCTATCTTCAGGAAAAGTGTGTAAATGAGCTGCGTAAATTCCACCTGTTCGT